>NC_041385.1:226284856-226348883 GCF_002162155.2 Triticum dicoccoides
TACCTCGTGCTCACCTCGGATACCATTTCGCGTTGATTTTACTTCCCAAAAATCATAAATATTCCAAAAAAAATATTCGTCCGTTTTTTCCCGTTGGGACTCCGTTTGATATTGGGTTTCTGCGAAACAAAAAACATGCAACAGACAGGAACTGGCACTGGGCACTGGATCAATATGTTAGTCCCAAAAATAATATAAAAAGTTGCCAAAAAGTATATGAAAGTGAATAATATTGGTATGGAACAATCAAAAGTTATAGATACGACGAAGACGTATCATATGCCTACATGCAAAAGCTTCAGAAGGCTAGCTATGGCATCGACGACTTGGTCATGCTGGTATGAGGAATCTGCACACGCTTGCGAATAAGAAGCATGTCACTGGCATTAAGAATGCCAAATTCCTCAAGGACCACTTATGTGGAGCCTGTGAAGCTGGAAAGGTGACAAAGGCCAAGCATCCAGCGAAGACTATCATGACCACCACTCGACCATTTGAATTGCTTCACATGGATCTCTTTGGTCCTAATCATTATTCTGCTGTTACAAATGATGCATCTCAATATGGCTTTGTTATTGTTGATGATTATTCTCGTTACTTATGGGTGCACATTGTAACTTACAAACATGAGGTGCAGGAAGTCTTCAAACGATTTTCCTCGAGGGCTTCAACCAACTTTGGTGTGAAGATCAAGCACATCAGAAGTGACAAAGGGACCGAGTTCAAGAATTCTGGTCTTGATGACTATCTTGATGAACTTGGTATTACTCATGAGTTATCTGCTCATTATACTCCTCAGCAGAATGGCATTGTGGAGTGCAAGAACAGAACTCTCGTTGAGATGGCTCACACTATGCTTGATGAATATAAGACGCCTCATCGTTTCTGGATTGAGGCAATTGATACTGCATGCCACATCATCAACAGATTATATCTTCACAAATTCTTCAAGAAGACTGCTTATGAACTCCTCACTGACAAGAAACCCAATGTGAGTTACTTCAAAGTCTTCGGTGCTAAATGTTGGATTAGAGATCCTCATCACAATTCTAAATTTGCATCAAAAGCACATGAGGGTTTTATGCTTGGTTACGGAAAGGACTCGCACACCTACAAAGTCTTCAACAACGTTCTCCACAACGTTGTTGAAACTGTAGATGTGTGGTTCGATGAAACTAATGGCTCACAAAGAGAGCACCTACCTTCTGTGTTAGATGAATCAGCACCTAAGGAATCTATCAAGTTCAAGGCTACTGAGTATGTCATTCCTATTGAAGAATATGCTGATGAATTCATTCTAGAACATGAAGAACGTCGAGCTGGGGTACCTGAAGAAAATGGTGCTGAGGAAAATGCTCCTGAAGAAAATGCGGATCAAATTCCTCGAAGACAGCCCGCTCATCCTCGCATTGCAAACGAAGTGCAAGTCGAGAAGATCATCGATGACATTGAAGCACCAGGACCTCTCACACGCTCAAAAGCTTCACATTTGTCTAACTTTAGTGGGCACTTTGCTTTTGTCTCTATCACAGAGCCCACTAAGGTAGATGAAGCATTTCTGGAGCCTGAGTGGATTCAAGCTATGCAAGAAGAATTACATCAGTTCGAGCTCAACAACGTCTGGGAACTGGTCAAACGTCCAGATCCTCGCAAGCACAACATCATTGGCACAAAGTGGATCTACCGCAACAAGAAAGATGAAAATGGCCTTGTGGTGAGGAATAAGGCACGGCTTGTAGCTCAAGGCTACACACAGGTTGAAGGAATTGATTTCGATGAAACTTTTGAACCTGTTGCTAGACTTGAGGCTATTCGCATATTACTTGCTTATGCTAACCATCATGATATTATCTTACAACAAATGGATGTGAAAAGTGCATTCCTCAATGGTAAGCTTGAGGAAGAAGTATATGTTGCTCAACCCCCAGGTTTTGAAGATCCAAAGCATCCTGACAAAGTCTTCAGACTCAAGAAGGCCCTATATGGCCTCAAGCAGGCCCCTCGGGCGTGGTATGATACTTTGAAGGAATTCCTCATGAAGAAAGGCTTCAAACCCAGTTCACTCGACCCAACTCTTTTCACTAAATCATGTGATGGTGAATCGTTTGTGTGCCAAATTTATGTTGATGATATCATTTTTGGCTGTACTGACCAACGTTACAGTGATGAATTTGCCTATATGATGAGTGAAGAATATCAAATGTCTATGATGGGAGAATTTAAATTCTTTTTAGGTCTTCAAATTCGTCAACAGCGCAATGACATATTCATATCTCAGGAGAAATACCTCAAAGATGTATTGAGGAAATTGGGCATGCAAGATTGCAAAGGGGTCAAAATTCCAATGCCCACAAATGGCCATCTATGCACTCATGAAAATGGCAAAGACTTCGATCAAAAGGTATACCGCTCCATGATTGTCTCTTTATTGTACCTATGTGCATCTAGGCCGGATATTATGCTTAGTGTTTGCATGTGTGCCTGATTTCAAGCTACACCGAAGGAATCACACCATAAGGTTGTGAAGCATATTCTTCGATATCTAGCTCACACACCAACACTTGGATTATGGTATCCCAAGGGCTCTTCATTTGATCTCACTGAATATTCAGATTCTGACGATGCCAGTGATCGTGTGGACCGCAAGTCAATGTCAGGCACATGCCATTTCCTTGGACGATCTTTGGTCTGTTAGTCCTCGAAGAAACAGAACTGTGTTTCTCTCTCCACGGCAGAAGCTGAGTACATTGCTGCTGGATCGTGCTGTGCTCAATTACTGTGGATGAAGCAAACACTCAAGGACTATGGCATCAACATGGAGAATGTGCCTCTCTACTGTGACAATGAGAGTGCTATCAAGATTGCTCATAACCCAGTTCAGCACTGGAAGTCAAAGCACATCCAGATTCGTCATCATTTTCTTCATGATCATCTGTTGAAGGGCGACATCTCCGTAGACCACGCAAGCACTGAAGACCAGCTGGCCGATATCTTCACTAAGCCTTGGATGAGAAGAGATTTAGCAAGTTGCGGTGTGAGCTAAATATCCTAGAATCTTCGAATGTTCTCTGAAAAGGACACACATCCTAAAACTTATGCTGACTTGATGACTTAGATGTGCAACACACAAAGTAACGTTTTTCTTCAATCAATGAAGACTAACCCTCTAAGTGTGAAGAAATTAATGAAGAAATTGATTCTCAGAGCCCTACGACAATTGTACGCGGTGTCTAAAATCAGCTTTCTTATACAGTGGGTTATGCCACCAACCAAAGTTGAAAATCTTCAATTTGAGTTTTTCCTCAATTTTTCAAATTCTTTAACTTTGCATTGTCTTCACTCTTTCCGTGGTTGTTCTTCATTTGAATATATATATATATAAATATATATATATATGTATGTATATATATATATGTATATATATATATATGTATATATATATGTGTGTATATATATATATGAGTTTTTGTCCTCTACAACATTCACTTATTGCTAATTCTTCAAGTTGATTTTTCTGCTAAGTAAATGTGATCGGACCCTTACCCCTCTATGCTAAACTCAATCCAATGTTCACAAATTCTTCATGTGCGTTCTATTTGAAACTCGTTCAAAATCTTCACTGTGTCCTTGACAGCTGAAGAAATTGCGAACGGAACTTTTAACTTATCTTATCTAAATTTTCAGCTTTGCCGCTCAAACCGTTCCGCATCCCACGACAATTCTTATTTATTAACCCATGATCTTACACGATCGCCACCTCTCAGTACGTGAGTGACACATGTCAACGAATGAGAAGGGCCAGGGGCACGTTCGTCCGATTTCTTTGGGCGTACAGTTTTTCGCTCCCACTATAAATACCCCCTCCTCTTCCTCACTTCGTTTTTACTCCGCTCGTTCTCACTCCCGCTCGAGCTTCTCAAACCCTAGCGCCACCGCTACTTCATCGTCGCCGCTGAGGAAGAGCTTCACTGCCTCGACCTCGTCGCTGTCGTACTCGCGTCGGTTGCGGATTTCTTCACTCCGCCGCCGCCGTAGCTGTCTTCCTCTGCCGAGTTAGGGCATGGAAGATCTGAACTGACGAACTTCACATCTACACTTCCTAGTTCGTCGTGTTCTTCATCAAGGGTAATTAAAAGTTACTTTTACTGCCCCCTTTGATTCAAATGTTTTCTTACAAATCTTCAAAGGTGTTTATTCTTCAAATCTTCACACACTGAACACCTCACATGTCATTTAATGGGTTACCTTATCAAAAAAATGAGGATAAACTATAATTGCCTAAAAACTGCACCGACAGTACCTATGGTCATACGAAGAAACAATATGGCCTAGCTCTTTCAGCCAAGGATCCAGTCCAAGAAAACAATAATGGAGCAAGACCAGTGATACAGGTATGAAAATTGTTGCATGACCCTCATGGTGCAGATCCCCCGGACAGTCTAAGTCAGTATTGATCCACATGGACATGCCTACAACATGAGTAATCGGCATGAGGAATAATAGTCTGGAAGCCTGAGTCCTCACTTATATGAATCATCATGGATAACCGTCCGTCAAGTCTGCAGATATTATCTTACAGGCCAAACCCTTTGTAACGCCCCGGATGCAACTTTCCATATCTGTAACTCCTACTCTTGCTTTTTCCGGAGATGTGTTTTGATTTTTCCTTCGTGGGTGGGTTTTTGTCTTTTGTTTTGCTTTTTATTCATGTCAGGCATTTCATCTCATAGCATCATGTGCATTGCATTCATCCTTATGTTACATGTTACTTTCATGTCGTATGTATCAACCCCTTTGCTATCCCTCTCAAACCTAGCCTTGCACCATCACCTTCTTCTTCCTCTTCTTTTACTTCTTTATGCAAGCGAGTTCTTCCCTATCCCATTAATGTTCATTCTTTTTATAATGCTAGTGCTCCATGCCTTATACCTCTCTGCCAAATATAATCAGTTTTGGAGTTGTTTTGGTTGGGTTCAAAAATGGCTCAAGTTTGAACTCAATTCAAACTTGAATTATTTTTATATCCTTAAAAATGCCCAAAGCAATTTATTAAAATTCTGCGCAAACTCTAGACTCCGGATATATTCTCATATCTCTCTCACGCCTTCCCTTTTATCTCTGAGATTTTCTCTCTTATTTTCTGTTTGAGAAAATTGAGAAAAGAAACACCAGAGGGGGAGAGAGAGTTCCAGCCGAGGCCCAGCTCCTCTCCGCGCAGCGCCGCAGCCCACTTACCCCTTCGATCCAGCCCACCTCATTAGGCCCAGCCCACCTAAATCTTCTAACCCTAGCGAGCATCGACCCTCGTACCCCCGCTCCATCCCTCTCGTTCCCTCGCGCCGCCATGCACACACACCGCATCGCAGGGGGGCAGCGCCCCACGCCCGATCCCCTCGACCGCTACCCTGGCCCCGGGCATGGCGACTGCGCCGGCGACCCTGGAGGCTGCTGCTCCATGCCATCTCCGCTCCTCGTTCCTCTGCCCGTGCGTCGGCGTCGCCTCCAGCAGCTCCTCCCCGTCGTATCTGCCTCGCCCGGCCTCCTCAACCCCATCGCTAGCAGCCGCCGCGTCGTCCATGGCATTGGTGGTACCTCCACAGCGCCGCCGCCCCGTCGACTCTCCTCTGCAGCTCCTTCCTCTGCAAGCCGCCGTCGTGCCCCGTCCAGCAGGGACCATGCCCTCGTCCCGTCCCCTGCATCCTTCCTCCCGTGCCCCACGACCCCCTCATGCCGACCAGCGACCGTCGCTGCCTCCGCACCCTCGCCCCCTCGCACTCCAGATCGGGAGAGGAGCTCCCGATCCAGAGTTGGTCGCTGCACCGGGCTTCGTCTTCGCGCCTTCGCTGCCCGCCTTCGTTCGCTGGTGCCTCGTCTGCAGGGACCTCACCGTGCACCAGCGCCGCGACTTCCTCCTCTGCTCCCGAGTCCCCGCTTCGCAGCTGCGCCTCCCCTGGCCTCACCGCCTCGCTGCAGTGATCTTCCTCAAGCAACCCTTCATGGTTCCTCTTTGCTGTGAACCGCCAAGTACCACCGCACCGAGTCTTTTGCCTTGCTTTGTTTTGGGTTGAAGGCCGAGACGAGACCGCCAAGATGCACCCTGGTTTCGACAAGTTCCTCACGGCGACCCTGAACATCTACGGGATATGTACGACTTTGAACCGTGTACCACGACGAACATGTACGGCTACACGACGACCCGCAAGACCCTGAACAACTACCGCCGCCGCCGTGTACCACTACTTCCGCTACGTCGCCACGTGAACGTCTACCTCCACTACGGCCGTGAGTGACTACTTCCTTCGCCGAACTCGATCCGCTTCGTTGATGCACGATTCAAAGGTATAACCGCCAAGACGACGCCCGTGAACGAATGCATGTGTGTTGCATGAGATGCTCGTGTGTGCACCATGTCCGATTGTCTTTGCACGTTCCTCTATTGCCATGCCACCGTCCCGTGGGAACCCGGTAGTCGGGATCACCCCACCATCTTGCATGACTCGCTCACGTCACGCCTCCTTTTGCACCGGTATCTCCGTGAGCTACCGGAACCGATATGTTGCCGTGGCATCATTTTCGGATATGTTGCCGTGGCACCATTTCCGTTTCACCGCCGTGGCACCTTTTTCCTTCCGCCATGGCGACAAATGCTTCATAACGTGCTCTTGCCAACATTTTCATAAAAATTGCATATAACTTGTGCATGTCATCCGCATCATGATAATAACTATTTAAATGCTTAAAATTGTTGTTGCATTAAATTGCTAAATAACATGGGGATTTTCCGGAATTGTTGGTTGTTGTTCCGGCCTCATTTAAACTTGCCTAAATAGTTAGTTTAATTATGCTTCACCTCTTGCCATGTTAACCAACATTTAATCTTGTCTTGTTCATAACCGAGAGAGAACTAAATAATTGATGTGGCGTTCCGTCACTATGCAACTCGTTGCATATTGAGCTCCACTTAACTTGTAGTGTTGTTTGTTGCACTTTGCCATGCCATGCCTCATTAAACCGGACATGCATCATACTTGGTTGTGCATCATGCCATGATTATGTGATGGTTGTTTACCATGTTGTTTGCTTCTTTCCGGTTTGCTTCTCTCGTTAGCTTCGGTTTCGTTCCGGAGTTGTGAGGATTCGTTCGACTACGTCCGTTTGTCTTCTTCATGGATTCGTTCTTCTTCCTTGCGGGATTTCAGGCAAGATGACCATACCCTCGAAATCACTACTATCTTTGCTATGCTAGTTTGCTCGCTCTTTTGCTATGCCAATGCTACGATGCCTACCATTTGCTTGTCAGCCTCCCAAATTGCCATGAACCTCTAACCTTTGACACCATTCCTAGCAAACCGTTGTTTGGCTATGTTACCGCTTTGCTCAGCCCCTCTTATAGCATTGCTAGCTGTAGGTGAAGTTGAAGATTGCTCCATGGTGGACAGGGTTTTTGTTGGGATATCACAATATCTCTTATATTATTAATGCATCTATATATTTGGTAAAGGGTGGAAGGCTCGGCCTTATGCCTGGTGTTTTGTTCCACTCTTGCCGCCCTAGTTTCCGTCATACCGGTGTTATGTTCCCGGATTTTGCGTTCCTTACGCGGTCGGGTGATTTATGGGACCCCCCTGACAGTTCGATTTGAATAAAACTTGTCCAGCAAGGCCCAACCTTGGTTTTACCATTTGCCTCACCTAGCCCTTTTTCCCCTTGGGTTTCCGGAGCCCGAGGGTCATCTTTATTTTAGCCCCCCCCCCCCCGGGAAAGTGCTCCTTCGAGTGTTGGTCCGAAACGGGCAGACTGCGGGGCCACCTCGGGGCAACTCGAGGGCTGGTTTTACTCGTAGGCTGACCTATCCTGTGTGCCCTGAGAACGAGGTACGTGCGACTCCTATCGGGATTTGTCGGCACATCGGGCGGCTTTGCTGGCCTTGTTTTACCATTGTTGAAATGTCTTGATGTACCGGGATTCCGAGACTGATCGGGTCTTCCTGGGTGAAGGTCTATTCCTTCGTTGATCGCGAGAGCTTGTCATGGGCTAAGTTGGGACACCCCTGCAGGGTATAAACTTTCGAGAGCCGTGCCCGCGGTTATGTGGCAGATGGGAATTTGTTAATGTCCGGTTGTAGAAAACCCGAAGTTGATCTTAATTAAAATACATCAACCGTGTGTGTAACCGTGATGGTCTCTTTCCGGCGGAGTCCGGGAAGTGAACACGGTGTTTGAGTTATGCTTGACGTAGGTTGCTATAGGATCACTTCTTGATCATACTTTTATCGACCGTGCTTTGCCTTCTCTTCTCGCTCTCATTTGCGTATGTTAGCCACCATATATGCTAGTCGCTTGCTGCAGCTCCACCTCATGCCTTTACCTTGCCCATAAGCTTAAATAGTCTTGATCTCGCGGGTGCGAGATTGCTGAGTCCTCGTGACTCACCAGATACTTCCAAAACCAGTTTGCAGGTGCCTATGTTACCGAGCAGGTGACGCAACCAAGCTCAAGGAGGAGCTCGATGAAGAACTTGGCCTTTGTGTTGTTTCGTTCTAGTTGATCAGTAGTGGAGCCCAGTTGGGGTCGATCGGGGACCTTTGTCGCATTTGGGGTTCTTCTTTTATTTTGGTTCCGTAGTCGGACCTTGATTGTATCTGGATGATGTAATGCTTTATTCATGTAATTGTGTGAAGTGGCGATTGTAAGCCAACTATGTATCTCTTTCCCTTATGTATTACATGGGTTGTGTGAAGATTACCTCACTTGCGACATTGCTTTCAATGCGGTTATGCCTCTAAGTCGTGCTTCGACACGTGGGAGATATAGCCGCATCGAGGGCGTTACAAGTTGGTAATCAGAGCCTTCCCCGACCTTAGGAGCCCCACTGCTTGATCGTTTTTAGCGGCCGAGTTGTGTCTAGAAAAATGTTTTGAGTCATTTAGGATTATATATATCGGAGAGTTAGGAATTCTTTTTACTCCTCAGTCCCTTCGTCGCTCTGGTGAGGTATCCTGACGTAGAGTTTTGACTCTTCTCTTCTCAAATTTCACTAAATTTTTTTTAGGATCACGCGGGTATCTTGGAATCGTTCCGATGGTTTTATGATGAGAACATTGTCTTGGTGCCTCCTTTCAGGGGTTTAGTGGAAGTGTCCCGGGGAATTGAGCTCTGAGGTGTTGTCGTCATAATTTTATCGTTGCAGTTCTGGAATACCTGAGTTTAGTACGCCGACATCGAAAATCTCTTTTATGCAGTTGTTGGTGAGATAACCCCGATAACCCAGTACTGAGGTGAGTACGGGAGTATTGCCATGACTTGTATAACGGATGCTTTTCGAAGGTTGAGGTAGACGATTTCCGAAGGTTTCTTGGTTATGTGTTGAAGGATGGATACAGCTGGATGTAGGATTTGTTAGTTTGGGTGAGATATATTGCTTCCCCTGTATCCCCAACACCAGATTGCATAACCAGAAAGTTTCGGGAGTTTTATAGGTGGGAATTCAAGTAGCTCCTAGAATATCTTTCCGACAGATGCATGATATGGGATTGGGTAAATCTCTATCATATGTATTTGTTCCGGCTTATTCTGCAAGCCAAATCCTTTGTTTTGTTTTAATTGTGGTATTCGAGTTGCTTCGAAGTCAAATGTTGAATCCATACCTTTTCCTAAATGGTGTTCTCATACTCCGATGTGAATACCAATCCTTCTCGACAATCGAGATTGTCATGTCAATCCTTTTCAACCGGCGTGTTTCTCTTCAAGTGGATCCGATCATTCTCCCCATCCGCAAGATCATTTCTAAGTTTTCTCAACGGTGTTTGTTTCGTTCATCCCAAGTTGTCTTTGTTTCTCCCCACCCTCCCACCCTTTTCTTCAAGGACACAGATTTCTTAACCAAATATCCATTTATTCATGTGAAGTCTCTTCACTCTTTTCAATCAATGTTCTTATCCGGTGATTTCCCATGAAGATGCTCAACAGCTTCAAGTTCATCATCCTTCATTGTTGTTTCTTCTCCGGTGGATCCTATTCAAGATTTCGATATTCATCATATTCCTTTCCTCGTTTCTAATGCTTTCTCATACCGATGCACCTCTTAATCATTCACTTCTTCCTATTCATTTGTTCTGGAGTGCTGAAGATATCTCACAAGACTTGCATTTCCATTCTCAATCCCTTCAAGATATTTCGAGGTTGTTATCTCATTCAAGCCATTTAATTCAACCGATGCAATTTCTCTTTAAAAATCATTTCAACGGTGTTTTCTTTTGAGTGGACCCTAACCCACAGGTCTTTTCCCAGGATCTTACCTGACTCTTCTATTTTCCCAGAGCTATCCTAAATTCTTCTCCAAGTTTGACGTAAGAATGAGTTATCATCAGTCAAATGCTTTTCTCCAAGATCTTTCAAATTCTTTTCATAGTTGGCTCAACCTCTTCGCTTTTGATTCTTCCGGTGTGCCTCAATAATTCTTGGTGGTGTTTCTCGTTGTCATTCTCATCATTTGAAGACCGAAGAAGTGTTTCTCTTTAATCTTGCTCTATTCTCTTCAAGATTCATGGTGCTAGCTTGTGGCCATCCTCTCATAATTGTTTTCGATTGTGAGAATCTTTTCACCCATCAGGAGATATTCAAGAGTCTTCTCAGTTTGTCATCTGGAGTCCATCAATTCAGATTTATTCATTCTCAGCTGTCAGTTATCAATCTCCTATCTTGCCGGTGCATCAATCGAATATCCTCTAATCAGTTCTTGATCTCTTTGTTCTCATATATCTAGTTCGTCTCAAGCACCTTCGTTCATTTGCTAATTCTTACCAGTGATGCACCCCTACTTCGATCATTTTCAATTCTTACGGTGGTTCTTTCAAGATCTCTCTTCCTTGTTCATCATATCAATTCATTTGTTGTTCCAATCCTACCGGTGGTTCGTTGAAGACCTTCTCAAGTTTTGATATATCTCTTTTAATCCTTTCTACGGGAATAAGTAGTATGCCAAATCCGTCGATTGTCATCAATTTAATTGGCGAAGGATAAGCATAACATAATTCTTATTCTTGTTCATCCAAGTGATTAATTCTTTATTCCGGAGGCCCTTAAAATTCTCGGTTTCATTTGTTTCATCTTCTCTTTTTCCCGGAGTTCCAAGTTCTAATTATCACGGAGATCCATCTAAATCATTGCAAGGATTCACCTTGTGTTTTCAATTTCTCTTTCTTTTCATTCCTTTTGTTTACCGGAGTTCTTCATGGAGGTTCTACATGATGGTTCATCAAGGATTTAATCCCCTTCTCAAAGTTTTCATCGAGATTCTTTCCTAAGGAGCTCAAGTTTTCTTCATATGGTAATCCGGAGTGCAATTCTTTCTACCATATTTTGGAGGTGGTATTATGTCATTCTTGATAATTTGAGTTCATGTTCCATGATTCACATGTTGTCAAGAATGAGGTATTTTAAATCCATCAATCTCTTCGTTGGATTTATCTTGTGTCATGTTTTCACCTAAAGCCTTCCCTAAGGAATGTTGCTATTATGGTGCTTATCAATGATCCAAGTTTTCTCCTATCCTCTTGGTGAAAGAAGTTTTTCATCGCCTTGGTGCTCTCACTCAAATCAATGGCTCCCTTAGTGGCCATTTGTCACCTCAGAATGTTGAGATGTTTCAATAAGTCCACTACAAGCTTATTCTTTTCGTTGTTGGTTTTCTAACAACTCCGTTCAATCCTTCTTTTTAAGGAGGCTCTTTCAAATTCAATTGTGATAGAAGTTGTTATTCTCTTCGCTGTTCTCTCGATTCCACTCTTTCATTTGTCCCGAAGGCATTGGGATGTTTTCTTTGACCCTTTATATCATTTTGGGGATCATGTTCTTTTCATGCTTATCCAGTTAACCGGAGTGTTGTGTCATCTCTTCAAGTTCTTTCATCTCATCAAGTTTTGCCCTCTTCTCAACCGGACTGCTGTCTGAAATCTTTATTACCCTTTGTGCCATTCTTTCAATTCCAGTTGCAGTGTGTTGTTGTTTTCATCAAGTATCCTCTCATCTTGTCAAGTTCATGTTCAATTCCTTCCATTTACAGTCGGAGTGCTGCCCAAATTATATCAATCTTATTCCTCCTCTATCTAGTTTTAACTAGAGTGGTTTCGAATTCTATCTTGTCCAAAAACTCTTGATTCATGTCTTTTCAACCTTCAAGTTCTCGTTATGTTCCTTGTTCCTCTTTCCTAACGGATTGTTTGCAATCTCGTTCATCGCTGTTATACTCTTTCTTTTAAATTGCTCAACCTCTCAAAGTTCGTGGTTTCACTTGTTCATCAAAGAAGCAACTTAGTTTTACCTCTTCTCTTCCTCGTCCGTTTCTCTCCGGTGCCATTCTAGATCTCGGGACGAGATCCTCTCGTAGTGGTGGAGTGTTGTAACGCCCCGGATGCAACTTTCCATATCTGTAACTCCTACTCTTGCTTTTTCCGGAGATGTGTTTTGATTTTTCCTTCGTGGGTGGGTTTTTGTCTTTTGTTTTGCTTTTTATTCATGTCAGGCATTTCATCTCATAGCATCATGTGCATTGCATTCATCCTTATGTTACATGTTACTTTCATGTCGTATGTATCAACCCCTTTGCTATCCCTCTCAAACCTAGCCTTGCACCATCACCTTCTTCTTCCTCTTCTTTTACTTCTTTATGCAAGCGAGTTCTTCCCTGCCCCATTAATGTTTATTCTTTTTATAATGCTAGTGCTCCATGCCTTATACCTCTCTGCCAAATATAATCAGTTTTGGAGTTGTTTTGGTTGGGTTAAAAAATGGCTCAAGTTTGAACTCAATTCAAACTTGAATTATTTTTATATCCTTAAAAATGCCCAAAGCAATTTATTAAAATTCTGCACAAACTCTGGACTCCGGATATATTCTCATATCTCTCTCACGCCTTCCCTTTTATCTCTGAGATTTTCTCTCTTATTTTCTGTTTGAGGAAATTGAGAAAAGAAACACCAGAGGGGGAGAGAGAGTTCCAGCCGAGGCCCAGCTCCTCTCCGCGCAGCGCCGCAGCCCACTTACCCCTTCGATCCAGCCCACCTCATTAGGCCCAGCCCACCTAAATCTTCTAACCCTAGCGAGCATCTCCCCTCGTACCCCCGCTCCATCCCTCTCGTTCCCTCGCACCACCACGCACACACACCGCATCGCAGGGGGGCAGCGCCCCACGCCAGATCCCCTCGACCGCTACCCTAGCCCCGGCCATGGCGACTGCGCCGGCGACCCTGGAGGCTGCTGCTCCGCGCCATCTCCGCTCCTCGTTCCTCTGCCCGTGCGTCGGCGTCGCCTCCAGCAGCTCCTCCCCGTCGTATCTGCCTCGCCCGGCCTCCTCAACCCCATCGCTAGCAGCCGCCGCGTCGTCCATGGCGTCGGTCGGACCTCCACAGCGCCGCCGCCCCGTCGACTCTCCTCTGCAGCTCCTTCCTCTGCAAGCCGCCGTCGTGCCCCGTCCAGCAGGGACCATGCCCTCGTCCCGTCCCCTGCATCCTTCCTCCCGTGCCCCACGACCCCCTCGTGCCGACCAGCGACCGTCGCTGCCTCCGCACCCTCGCCCCCTCGCACTCCAGATCGGGAGAGGAGCTCCCGATCCAGAGTTGGTCGCTGCACCGGGCTTCGTCTTCGCGCCTTCGCTGCCCGCCTTCGTTCGCTGGTGCCTCGTCTGCAGGGACCTCACCGTGCACCAGTGCCGCGACTTCCTCCTCTGCTCCCGAGTCCCCGCTTCGCAGCTGCGCCTCCCCTGGCCTCACCGCCTCGCTGCAGTGATCTTCCTCAAGCAACCCTTCATGGTTCCTCTTTGCTGTGAACCGCCAAGTACCACCGCACCGAGTCTTTTGCCTTGCTTTGTTTTGGGTTGAAGGCCGAGACGAGACCGCCAAGATGCACCCTGGTTTCGACAAGTTCCTCACGGCGACCCTGAACATCTACGGGATATGTACGACTTTGAACCGTGTACCACGACGAACATGTACGGCTACACGACGACCCGCAAGACCCTGAACAACTACCGCCGCCGCCGTGTACCACTACTTCCGCTACGTTGCCACGTGAACGTCTACCTCCACTATGGCCGTGAACGACTACATCCTTCGCCGAACTCGATCCGCTTCGTTGATGCACGATTCAAAGGTATAACCGCCAAGACGACGCCCGTGAACGAATGCATGTGTGTTGCATGAGATGCTCGTGTGTGCATCGTGTCCGATTGTCTTTGCACGTTCCTCTATTGCCATGCCACCGTCCCGTGGGAACCCGGTAGTCGGGATCACCCCACCATCTTGCATGACTCGCTCACGTCACACCTCCTTTTGCACCGGTATCTCCGTGAGCTACCGGAACCGATATGTTGCCGTGGCATCATTTTCGGATATGTTGCCGTGGCACCATTTCCGTTTCACCGCCGTGGCACCTTTTTCCTTCCGCCATGGCGACAAATGCTTCATAACGTGCTCTTGCCAACATTTTCATAAAAATTGCATATAACTTGTGCATGTCATCCGCATCATGATAATAACAATTTAAATGCTTAAAATTGTTGTTGCATTAAATTGCTAAATAACATGGGGATTTTCCGGAATTGTTGGTTGTTGTTCCGGCGTCATTTAAACTTGCCTAAATAGTTAGTTTAATTATGCTTCACCTCTTGCCATGTTAACCAACATTTAATATTGTCTTGTTCATAACCAAGAGAGAACTAAATAATTGATGTGGCGTTCCGTCACTATGCAACTCGTTGCATATTGAGCTCCACTTAACTTGTAGTATTGTTTGTTGCACTTTGCCATGCCATGCCTCATTAAACCGGACATGCATCATACTTGGTTGTGCATCATGCCATGATTATGTGATGGTTGTTTACCATGTTGTTTGCTTCTTTCCGGTTTGCTTCTCTCGTTAGCTTCGGTTTCGTTCCGGAGTTGTGAGGATTCGTTCGACTACGTCCGTTTGTCTTCTTCATGGATTCGTTCTTCTTCCTTGCGGGATTTCAGGCAAGATGACCATACCCTCGAAATCACTACTATCTTTGCTATGCTAGTTTGCTCGCTCTTTTGCTATGCCAATGCTACGATGCCTACCATTTGCTTGTCAGCCTCCCAAATTGCCATGAACCTCTAACCTTTGACACCATTCCTAGCAAACCGTTGTTTGGCTATGTTACCGCTTTGCTTAGCCCCTCTTATAGCGTTGCTAGCTGCAGGTGAAGTTGAAGATTGCTCCATGGTGGACAGGGTTTTTGTTGGGATATCACAATATCTCTTATATTATTAATGCATCTATATATTTGGTCAAGGGTGGAATGCTCGGCCTTATGCCTGGTGTTTTGTTCCACTCTTGCCGCCCTAGTTTCCGTCATACCGGTGTTATGTTCCCGGATTTTGCGTTCCTTACGCGGTCGGGTGATTTATGGGACCCCCCTGACAGTTCGCTTTGAATAAAACTTGTCCAGCAAGGCCCAACCTTGGTTTTACCATTTGCCTCACCTAGCCCTTTTTTCCCCTGGGTTTCCGGAGCCCGAGGGTCATCTTTATTTTAGCCCCCCCCCCCGGGCCAGTGCTCCTTCGAGTGTTGGTCCGAAACGGGCAGACTGCGGGGCCACCTCGGGGCAACTCGAGGGCTGGTTTTACTCGTAGGCTGACCTATCCGGTGTGCCCTGAGAATGAGGTACGTGCGACTCCTATCGGGATTTGTCGGCACATCGGGCGGCTTTGCTGGCCTTGTTTTACCATTGTCGAAATGTCTTGATGTACCGGGATTCCGAGACTGATCGGGTCTTCCTGGGTGAAGGTCTATTCCTTCGTTGATCGCGAGAGCTTGTCATGGGCTATGTTGGGACACCCCTGCAGGGTATAAACTTTCGAGAGCCGTGCCCGCGGTTATGTGGCAGATGGGAATTTGTTAATGTCCGGTTGTAGAAAACCCGAAGTTGATCTTAATTAAAATACATCAACCGTGTGTGTAACCGTGATGGTCTCTTTCCGGTGGAGTCCGGGAAGTGAACACGGTGTTGGAGTTATGCTTGACGTAGGTTGCTATAGGATCACTTCTTGATCATACTTTTATCGACCGTGCTTTGCCTTCTCTTCTCGCTCTCATTTGCGTATGTTAGCCACCATATATGCTAGTCGCTTGCTGCAGCTCCACCTCATGCCTTTACCTTACCCATAAGCTTAAATAGTCTTGATCTCGCGGGTGCGAGATTGCTGAGTCCTCGTGACTCACCAGATACTTCCAAAACCAGTTTGCAGGTGCCTATGTTACCGAGCAGGTGACGCAACCAAGCTCAAGGAGGAGCTCGATGAAGAACTTGGCCTTTGTGTTGTTTCGTTCTAGTTGATCAGTAGTGGAGCCCAGTTGGGGTCGATCGGGGACCTTTGTCGCATTTGGGGTTCTTCTTTTATTTTGGTTTCGTAGTCGGACCTTGATTGTATCTGGATGATGTAATGCTTTATTCATGTAATTGTGTGAAGTGGCGATTGTAAGCCAACTATGTATCTCTTTCCCTTATGTATTACATGGGTTGTGTGAAGATTACCTCACTTGCGACATTGCTTTCAATGCGGTTATGCCTCTAAGTCGTGCTTCGACACGTGGGAGATATAGCCGCATCGAGGGCATTACAAGTTGGTAATCAGAGCCTTCCCCGACCTTAGGAGCCCCACTGCTTGATCGTTTTTAGCGGCCGAGTTGTGTCTAGAAAAATGTTTTGAGTCATTTAGGATTATATATATCGGAGAGTTAGGAATTCTTTTTACTCCTCAGTCCCTTCGTCGCTCTGGTGAGGTATCCTGACGTAGAGTTTTGACTCTTCTCTTCTCAAATTTCACTAAATTTTTTTTAGGATCACGCGGGTATCTTGGAATCGTTCCGATGGTTTTATGATGAGAACGTTGTCTTGGTGCCTCCTGTCAGGGGTTTAGTGGAAGTGTCCCGGGGAGTTGAGCTCTGAGGTGTTGTCGTCATAATTTTATCGTTGCAGTTCTGGAATACCTGAGTTTAGTACGCCGACATCGAAAATCTCTTTTATGCAGTTGTTGGTGAAATAACCCCGATAACCCAGTACTGAGGTGAGTACGGGAGTATTGCCATGACTTGTATAACGGATGCTTTTCGAAGGTTGAGGTAGACGATTTCCGAAGGTTTCTTGGTTATGTGTTGAAGGATGGATACAGCTGGATGTAGGATTTGTTAGTTTGGGTGAGATATATTGCTTCCCCTGTATCCCCAACACCAGATTGCATAACTAGAAAGTTTCGGGAGTTTTATAGGTGGGAATTCAAGTAGCTCCTAGAATATCTTTCCGACAGATGCATGATATGGGATTGGGTAAATCTCTATCATATGTATTTGTTCCGGCTTATTCTGCAAGCCAAATCCTTTGTTTTGTTTTAATTGTGGTATTCGAGTTGCTTCGAAGTCAAATGTTGAATCCATACCTTTTCCTAAATGGTGTTCTCATACTCCGATGTGAATACCAATCCTTCTCGACAATCGAGATTGTCATGTCAATCCTTTTCAACCGACGTGTTTCTCTTCAAGTAGATCCGATCATTCTCCCCATCCGCAAGATCATTTCTAAGTTTTCTCAACGGTGTTTGTTTCATTCATCCCAAGTTGTCTTTGTTTCTCCCCACCCTCCCACCCTTTTCTTCAAGGACACAGATTTCTTAACCAAATATTCATTTATTCATGTGAAGTCTCTTCACTCTTTTCAATCAATGTTCTTATCCGGTGATTTCCCATGAAGATGCTCAACAGCTTCAAGTTCATCATCCTTCATTGTTGTTTCTTCTCCGGTGGATCCTATTCAAGCTTTCGATATTCATCATATTCATTTCCTCGTTTCTAATGCTTTCTCATACCGATGCACCTCTTAATCATTCACTTCTTCCTATTCATTTGTTCTGGAGTGCTGAAGATATCTCACAAGACTTGCGTTTCCATTCTTAATCCCTTCAAGATATTTCGAGGTTGTTATCTCATTCAAGCCATTTAATTCAACCGATGCAATTTCTCTTTAAAAATCATTTCAACGGTGTTTTCTTTTGAGTGGGCCCTAACCCACAGGTCTTTTCCCAGGATCTTACCTGACTCTTCTATTTTCCCAGAGCTATCCTAAATTCTTCTCCAAGTTTGACGTAAGAATGAGTTATCATCAGTCAAATGCTTTTCTCCAAGATCTTTCAAATTCTTTTCATAGTTGGCTCAACCTCTTCGCTTTTGATTCTTCCGGTGTGCCTCAATAATTCTTGGTGGTGTTTCTCGTTGTCATTCTCATCATTTGAAGACCGAAGAAGTGTTTCTCTTTAATCTTGCTCTATTCTCTTCAAGATTCATGGTGCTAGCTTGTTGCCATCCTCTCATAATTGTTTTCGATTGTGAGAATCTTTTCACCCATCAGGAGATATTCAAGAGTCTTCTCAGTTTGTCATCCGGAGTCCATCAATTCAGATTTATTCATTCTCAGCTGTCAGTTATCAATCTCCTATCTTGCCGGTGCATCAATCGAATATCCTCTAATCAGTTCTTGATCTCTTTGTTCTCATGTATCTAGTTCGTCTCAAGCACCTTCGTTCATTTGCTAATTCTTACCAGTGATGCACCCCTACTTCGATCATTTTCAATTCTTACGGTGGTTCTTTCAAGATCTCTCTTCCTTGTTCATCATATCAATTCATTTGTTGTTCCAATCCTACCGGTGGTTCGTTGAAGACCTTCTCAAGTTTTGATATATCTCTTTTAATCCTTTCTACGGGAATAAGTAGTATGCCAAATCCGTTGATTGTCATCAATTTAATTGGTGAAGGATAAGCATAACATAATTCTTATTCTTGTTCATCCAAGTGATTAATTCTTTATTCCGGAGGCCCTTAAAATTCTCGGTTTCATTTGTTTCATCTTCTCTTTTTCCCGGAGTTCCAAGCTCTAATTATCACGGAGATCCATCTAAATCATTGCAAGGATTCACCTTGTGTTTTCAATTTCTCTTTCTTTTCGTTCCTTTTGTTTACCGGAGTTCTTCATGGAGGTTCTACATGATGGTTCATCAAGGATTTAATCCCCTTCTCAAAGTTTTCATCGAGATTCTTTCCTAAGGAGCTCAAGTTTTCTTCATATGGTAATCCGGAGTGCAATTCTTTCTACCATATTTTGGAGGTGGTATTATGTCATTCTTGATAATTTGAGTTCATGTTCCATGATTCACATGTTGTCAAGAATGAGGTATTTTAAATCCATCAATCTCTTCGTTGGATTTATCTTGTGTCATGTTTTCACCAAAAGCCTTCCCTAAGGAATGTTGCTATTATGGTGCTTATCAATGATCCAAGTTTTCTCCTATCCTCTTGGTGAAAGAAGTTTTTCATCGCCTTGGTGCTCTCACTCAAATCAATGGCTCCCTTTAGTGGCCATTTGTCACCTCAGAATGTTGAGATGTTTCAATAAGTCCACTACAAGCTTATTCTTTTCGTTGTTGGTTTTCTAACAACTCCGTTCAATCCTTCTTTTTAAGGAGGCTCTTTCAAATTCAATTGTGATAGAAGTTGTTATTCTCTTCGCTGTTCTCTCGATTCCACTCTTTCATTTGTCCCGAAGGCATTGGGATGTTTTCTTTGACCCTTTATATCATTTTGGGGATCATGTTCTTTTCATGCTTATCCAGTTAACCGGAGTGTTGTGTCATCTCTTCAAGTTCTTTCATCTCATCAAGTTTTGCCCTCTTCTCAACCGGACTGCTGTCTGAAATCTTTCTTACCCTTTGTGCCATTCTTTCAATTCCAGTTGCAGTGTGTTGTTGTTTTCATCAAGTATCCTCTCATCTTGTCAAGTTCATGTTCAATTCCTTCCATTTACAGTCGGAGTGCTGCCCAAATTATATCAATCTTATTCCTCCTCTATCTAGTTTTAACCGGAGTGGTTTCGAATTCTATCTTGTCTATTAAACTCTTGATTCATGTCTTTTCAACCTTCAAGTTCTCGTTATGTTCCTTGTTCCTCTTTCCTAATGGATTGTTTGCAATCTCGTTCATCGCTGTTATACTCTTTCTTTTAAATTGCTCAACCTCTCAAAGTTCGTGGTTTCACTCGTTCGTCAAAGAAGCAACTTAGTTTTACCTCTTCTCTTCCTCGTCCGTTTCTCTCCGGTGCCATTCTAGATCTCGGGACGAGATCCTCTCGTAGTGGTGGAGTGTTGTAACGCCCCGGATGCAACTTTCCATATCTGTAACTCCTACTCTTGCTTTTTCCGGAGATGTGTTTTGATTTTTCCTTCGTGGGTGGGTTTTTGTCTTTTGTTTTGCTTTTTATTCATGTCAGGCATTTCATCTCATAGCATCATGTGCATTGCATTCATCCTTATGTTACATGTTACTTTCATGTCGTATGTATCAACCCCTTTGCTATCCCTCTCAAACCTAGCCTTGCACCATCACCTTCTTCTTCCTCTTCTTTTACTTCTTTATGCAAGCGAGTTCTTCCCTGCCCCATTAATGTTCATTCTTTTTATAATGCTAGTGCTCCATGCCTTATACCTCTCTGCCAAATATAATCAGTTTTGGAGTTGTTTTGGTTGGGTTCAAAAATGGCTCAAGTTTGAACTCAATTCAAACTTGAATTATTTTTATATCCTTAAAAATGCCCAAAGCAATTTATTAAAATTATGCACAAACTCTGGACTCCGGATATATTCTCATATCTCTCTCACGCCTTCCCTTTTATCTCTGAGATTTTCTCTCTTATTTTCTGTTTGAGGAAATTGAGAAAAGAAACACCAGAGGGGGAGAGAGAGTTCCAGCCGAGGCCCAGCTCCTCTCCGCGCAGCGCCGCAGCCCACTTACCCCTTCGATCCAGCCCACCTCATTAGGCCCAGCCCACCTAAATCTTCTAACCCTAGCGAGCATCGACCCTCGTACCCCCGCTCCATCCCTCTCGTTCCCTCGCGCCGCCACGCACACACACCGCATCGCAGGGGGGCAGCGCCCCACGCCCGATCCCCTCGAACGCTACCCTGGCCCCGGCCATGGCGACTGCGCCGGCGACCCTGGAGGCTGCTGCTCCGCGTCATCTCCGCTCCTCGTTCCTCTGCCCGTGCGTCGGCGTCGCCTCCAGCAGCTCCTCCCCGTCGTATCTGCCTCGCCCGGCCTCCTCAACCCCATCGCTAGCAGCCGCCGCGTCGTCCATGGCGTCGGTCGGACCTCCACAGCGCCGCCGCCCCGTCGACTCTCCTCTGCAGCTCCTTCCTCTGCAAGCCGCCGTCGTGCCCCGTCCAGCAGGGACCATGCCCTCGTCCCGTCCCCTGCATCCTTCCTCCCGTGCCCCACGACCCCCTCGTGCCGACCAGCGACCGTCGCTGCCTCCGCACCCTCGCCCCCTCGCACTCCAGATCGGGAGAGGAGCTCCCGATCCAGAGTTGGTCGCTGCACCGGGCTTCGTCTTCGCGCCTTCGCTGCCCGCCTTCGTTCGCTGGTGCCTCGTCTGCAGGGACCTCACCGTGCACCAGCGCCGCGACTTCCTCCTCTGCTCCCGAGTCCCCGCTTCGCAGCTGCGCCTCCCCTGGCCTCACCGCCTCGCTGCAGTGATCTTCCTCAAGCAACCCTTCATGGTTCCTCTTTGCTGTGAACCGCCAAGTACCACCGCACCGAGTCTTTTGCCTTGCTTTGTTTTGGGTTGAAGGCCGAGACGAGACCGCCAAGATGCACCCTGGTTTCGACAAGTTCCTCACGGCGACCCTGAACATCTACGGGATATGTACGACTTTGAACCGTGTACCACGACGAACATGTACGGCTACACGACGACCCGCAAGACCCTGAACAACTACCGCCGCCGCCGTGTACCACTACTTCCGCTACGTCGCCACGTGAACGTCTACCTCCACTACGGCCGTGAACGACTACTTCCTTCGCCGAACTCGATCCGCTTCGTTGATGCACGATTCAAAGGTATAACCGCCAAGACGACGCCCGTGAACGAATGCATGTGTGTTGCATGAGATGCTCGTGTGTGCACCGTGTCCGATTGTCTTTGCACGTTCCTCTATTGCCATGCCACCGTCCCGTGGGAACCCGGTAGTCGGGATCACCCCACCATCTTGCATGACTTGCTCACGTCACGCCTCCTTTTGCACCGGTATCTCCGTGAGCTACAGCAACCGATATGTTGCCGTGGCATCATTTTCGGATATGTTGCCGTGGCACCATTTCCGTTTCACCGCAGTGGCATCTTTTTCCTTCCGCCATGGCGACAAATGCTTCATAACGTGCTCTTGCCAACATTTTCATAAAAATTGCATATAACTTGTGCATGTCATCCGCATCATGATAATAACAATTTAAATGCTTAAAATTGTTGTTGCATTAAATTGCTAAATAACATGGGAATTTTCCGGAATTGTTGGTTGTTGTTCCGACCTCATTTAAACTTGCCTAAATAGTTAGTTTAATTATGCTTCACCTCTTGCCATGTTAATCAACATTTAATCTTGTCTTGTTCATAACCGAGAGAGAACTAAATAATTGATGTGGCGTTCCGTCACTATGCAACTCGTTGCATATTGAGCTCCACTTAACTTGTAGTATTGTTTGTTGCACTTTGCCATGCCATGCCTCATTAAACCGGACATGCATCATACTTGGTTGTGCATCATGCCATGATTATGTGATGGTTGTTTACCATGTTGTTTGCTTCTTTCCGGTTTGCTTCTCTCGTTAGCTTCGGTTTCGTTCCGGAGTTGTGAGGATTCGTTCGACTACGTCCGTTTGTCTTCTTCATGGATTCGTTCTTCTTCCTTGCGGGATTTCAGGCAAGATGACCATACCCTCGAAATCACTACTATCTTTGCTATGCTAGTTTGCTCGCTCTTTTGCTATGCCAATGCTACGATGCCTACCATTTGCTTGTCAGCCTCCCAAATTGCCATGAACCTCTAACCTTTGACACCATTCCTAGCAAACCGTTGTTTGGCTATGTTACCGCTTTGCTTAGCCCCTCTTATAGCGTTGCTAGCTGCAGGTGAAGTTGAAGATTGCTCCATGGTGGACAGGGTTTTTGTTGGGATATCACAATATCTCTTATATTATTAATGCATCTATATATTTGGTCAAGGGTGGAATGCTCGGCCTTATGCCTGGTGTTTTGTTCCACTCTTGCCGCCCTAGTTTCCGTCATACCGGTGTTATGTTCCCGGATTTTGCGTTCCTTACGCGGTCGGGTGATTTATGGGACCCCCCTGACAGTTCGCTTTGAATAAAACTTGTCCAGCAAGGCCCAACCTTGGTTTTACCATTTGCCTCACCTAGCCCTTTTTTCCCCTGGGTTTCCGGAGCCCGAGGGTCATCTTTATTTTAGCCCCCCCCCCCGGGCCAGTGCTCCTTCGAGTGTTGGTCCGAAACGGGCAGACTGCGGGGCCACCTCGGGGCAACTCGAGGGCTGGTTTTACTCGTAGGCTGACCTATCCGGTGTGCCCTGAGAATGAGGTACGTGCGACTCCTATCGGGATTTGTCGGCACATCGGGCGGCTTTGCTGGCCTTGTTTTACCATTGTCGAAATGTCTTGATGTACCGGGATTCCGAGACTGATCGGGTCTTCCTGGGTGAAGGTCTATTCCTTCGTTGATCGCGAGAGCTTGTCATGGGCTATGTTGGGACACCCCTGCAGGGTATAAACTTTCGAGAGCCGTGCCCGCGGTTATGTGGCAGATGGGAATTTGTTAATGTTCAGTTATAGAAAAGCCGAAGTTGATCTTAATTAAAATACATCAACCATGTGCGTAACCGTGATGGTCTCTTTCCGGCGGAGTCCGGGAAGTGAACACGGTGTTGGAGTTATGCTTGACGTAGGTTGCTATAGGATCGCTTCTTGATCATACTTTTATCGACCGTGCTTTGCCTTCTCTTCTCGCTCTCATTTGCGTATGTTAGCCACCATATATGCTAGTCGCTTGCTGCAGCTCCACCTCATGCCTTTACCTTACCCATAAACTTAAATAGTCTTGATCTCGCGGGTGCGAGATTGCTGAGTCCTCGTGACTCACCAGATACTTCCAAAACAAGTTTGCAGGTGCCTATGTTACCGAGCAGGTGACGCAACCAAGCTCAAGGAGGAGCTCGATGAAGAACTTGGCCTTTGTGTTGTTTCGTTCTAGTTGATCAGTAGTGGAGCCCAGTTGGGGTCGATCGGGGACCTTTGTCGCATTTGAGGTTCTTCTTTTATTTTGGTTCCGTAGTCGGACCTTGATTGTATCTGGATGATGTAATGCTTTATTCATGTAATTGTGTGAAGTGGCGATTGTAAGCCAACTATGTATCTCTTTCCCTTATGTATTACATGGGTTGTGTGAAGATTACCTCACTTGCGACATTGCTTTCAATGCGGTTATGCCTCTAAGTCGTGCTTCGACACGTGGGAGATATAGCCGCATCGAGGGCGTTACACCCTTTATGCTGGACGCGACAGGAGACAATCAAATATTTCGTACAGAACCGATACTCACGACAGTGGAACCAGTTAAGATGATTCAGAAACTTCTGCGATGAGTCAGAATCTGTCAGGAAACGGTTATGTTTTAACTCACGGTTTGGAACCTAAAGGACTTGCATTTAGTGGAGAAACCCAATGCAATGAGTCGGAGCTTGATTTTTCATAAGAAAATTCTGATCATCATTACATGAAAGGTTGTCAGTGCCGGGTGGCACACCCAACGGAAATCACTTTTGGATCAGTGAGACGGACATATATTTCAGTCGTGATAATTAAATCACACTCAGCTAGTCAGCAGATCTAAAAAGAAATTGGAGCCTATATAAGCATGAACAAGCAAGGTAAGATCTGTCAAAAGGAGGATACATTGAATCAAACCACCCCAGGGCCATTCAGATAAAAATTTAATGGGAACAACAATAAAGGAAAAAAGGATACCCGAGTTGGAAACGGTTTCCTTAAGTTAGAATATTCATACTAGTTCCCTGAGCATCCAAATCTCGAGGACAAGATTTATTTAAGGGGGTAAGGTTTGTGACAGCCTGATTTTTGGCCCTTTCTTTTTCTTTTGTTTTTCCGAGGTTTTTGCCTGAGTTTTCTTTTTCCATGGCTTTGTGGTCTGGAAACTGAAGAAGATGCCCTCTTCTTTGCTTCCAGAGTGGCTTGTCAGTCCCAAATCTTTATCTAGACCTGTCATTTCCACCCTAGCCCAAATCCCAATATTCTTTTTGTTGGGAATATTCCTTTTCTATTAAAGGAATAACTCAAATTGCCCTAGGTTGTGAAGCAACCTATATTTTCATCACTCCAAAAATTCCCAAATAATTCTCATGAATTTTTTGGGTCATATCTTGATCAAATATGGCAAAACTTTTCTTTGCCATGTTCAAAAATAATTCCCCAATATTCCTTTTTCTATTCTGCCCTGAATGGCACTTTGTGAAGGAAGTGTCATTTATATTTTTCCTAGTGGCTCCCAACCTTTTTCGGCATGTTTATATGTTCAAATAATTGCCTCATGCACAAGTTCAAATTTATTTGCCTAGCCAATCTTCCTCAGTGAATTTTCAAAGTTTTTGTTAGATAGAAGGCTTTGTGAAGGAAGTACTAGCTAGGAGTACCCAAACGAGTTGAACTTTTGCACACTGCTTAATGTGCTCATATTAACCCCTTCCACCTATTTTCAGCTCCATCCAATCATCTATGTGAGCACACAAGCAAATCTTTGTTTCTGGCAATATTTTCAGCTTGTGAAGCAAGTGTATTTTATATTGTTTCAAAAATCCTAATAAATTACTAGATCATTCTTATACCCATAAAACATCTCTCCACCCATTTTGGCATCATTTCATTGATCTTTTTGATCACCAATATTATTCCAAGTTTTTGTCCAGAGGAGATGTTTGTGAAGCAAGTACCATTTTGGCTGTGCCAAATGGTATGACACTTTGTGAGCATCTTCATATGACCAAATGACTCAGCTTTGCCCTATATTAGCCCAAGTTGACACTCCATGTGAGTGCATCATCATAATCTATTTTCTGGACCATTTGGCAGTTGCAAAGCAACTATATTCAGTCTTGGTCTATTTACCCTCAAGACCTCTAGGACTGTAGTCCTTCCTAGGCTAAACACCCCAGACAACTTATTTGGCCCATAGCATATCCTCTTGATCACATTGAGCTGATAAAGTTTACTGCAGTAAACTTCAGAGCTCACTAACCATTTAACCAGACCCTGTTTAACCAAGTTACCACCGTAGTTGAGACCTACCCTGGATGGGCTACGCCCTAGACAACATTTGCCAGCTGTTTGCCACCCCCACACGCCAGCACTGGTGGTGACCACCGTTTTGGCATGCCATGAGCGCATCCAGTGGATGTTTGTGCTGGACCCCCTCCCCCTCTCGCTGTCTTTGCGCTCATGAGCATGTCCCTTGGCTTTCTCTCATTGTTGCCGTTCCCCTGGACCCCTCTCCCCCTCCGGCAGCTTCCTCACGGATGCTCGCCGCCGAATGCCCACGAGAGCACAGTAGCGTTTTGGATCCGTTCGTCGCCGTCGTCTTCCTCCCTGCGCCCCCTTGGCCTCCTCTGCCCCGTGAGAGCCCCCACTGCTCCTCCTTCGTTGTTTGCCTCCGAGCTCATGCACGCGAGCACGCGTCCGCGGCGCCGACCACGTGTCCGCGGCGACGCCAGCGTGGCTCCCTCTCCCCCTTCGCTATTTAAGCAGCACCGAGGCCTCCCGATCGCCCCAAGCTCTTCGCCTCGCTCCCCTACTCCTGCCCAGCCCCTCCATTGAGCTCGAGCCGCTCTCCTCGACTCCCCTGGCCGCCGTGCCCGCCGTCGGGCTCGGCCTAAATTGGCTCGATACCGGCCCTCCCCCTCCTATCTGTAGCCACCGGAGAATTCCCTTCGACCTCCTGACCCTCCCCACCTACTTGCCCCTCGCCGGAGTGCCTGCAGCCCCGTAGCTTCGCCGGCGTCCGAAGCCCTCCTCCACCGTGTCCCCTGCCCCGCCCCTTCCAGTGACCCTCGGCGCTTTCTACGACCGGGAACGGGTGCGGCTCATCCCCTTGAGCTCGCCCGTAGGTCGCATGGCCTAAGTGGTGGCCGGAGTCGGACGGACTCATCGCCGGAGTGCGCGGCCTCACCTATGCCCAGCGCCCCATCGGAAGGAAGAAGACAGGGGCGTTGACCCCCCTGGAGCCTGCCAGCTGGCCGCGGGCCCCTCCTGTCAGCGTCCCAAGGGCCGGCCCCGCGTTGACTTGTCCACGCTGACATGGATAAGTGAAGACGTATTAGGGCATCTACGTTTTCATCCACCGAAAAAGTATTTCCCCAAGTGCGCATTCTGTTTTTCTGTTAAGGACCTATTGGTGATGATTTTTATTGCAAAGAGGTCCCTGGCAGAAAACTATCATAACTTTTTATCCGTAACTTCAAATAAGGTGAAACCAACTCTCACTTCTTCGTCTCGTCGAGCCCTTTCAGTTGGTCATGCTTTCACTATGGTTTGACACTGTGAAAATGACCTTTATGCCATTGCCCTTATTCAGCCCCCTTCGAGAGAGAACATTTTTCGGTGATTCGTTTCGCGAGTTTCTCGCACTTTCTCCCGGTGATTTCTTCCACCCCAGGCAAGCCACAATACCCAATTGCATGATAGTCATGCATTAGCCATGGTTTTCAACTTGAATCTTTATTAAATGTTTGCCTGTTGGAAAGATGGTTATCGTTGTCCCGGTAATGTTTAGATTTGCATGTTCACTTTTGTGCTATTTTGTTTTGTACTCTGTGATCATGTTATACCTACTAGTATTTCCTTTCTTATGTTTATGCTTTCTAGTAGTACATGTTGATGTTGGTGATGTTCATACTAGTCAGTATGCCATGCTCAGTGGATATGATTTATTATTGATATGGTGGATAGTTATGTGGTACCCTCATGATTATGTTGATATCATGTTCATGCATTTTATCATGGCTCAGCATATTTGCATTCAAGTTAACTGGATTAAATTGAACTTGAACAACTGTTGGCTGAGTCATGGTGCCGCTGAAACGATGTTGACCAGTGCAGCCACGCTTACCAGTATGGGACGGTCCTAACTGGATCTATTGTCGTGCCTCTCGCCGGTGCCTCCAACGAGGGAAGGTTATGGGAGCATGCTACCCAGATCAGGTAGGCGGACATAAGCCTTGTGTGCCCATTGTTGAGTTAAGTTTTTGGGTCCCAGAGTGGATCGTTGCCACGACGGTGGTTTGAGGTGTCTTGAGGTAGGCACGGGGTGACTTAGCTCAGAGGGGAGTGAGTCGGAGTGGCCGGGAGAGTGTCATGGCAGTAGATCGGTTTTGTCGGAACGCCGTTGGTCCACCCGAATGGGAGTGCGAGGCCATGGTTTCCGTAGTGAGGGTACAGTGTACTAACCTCTGCAGAGTGTATATTAAATCTATTGATAGTCGCGCCCGCGGATAAGGGCCCAGGTCGAAAGTAGGTCACACCATGAGTCAACAGTAATAAGAATAATGTGCTTAATAACAATGAGATAAGTTCGTTGTGATTGTCGTAAGGATCACAGTTTAGGACTAAGTGTTGGTCGTGGTTGTGATTGCCGTAAGGATCACGGTTTGGGACCAAGTGTTGGTCGTGGATGTGATCGCCGTAAAGATCACCGTGGTATCGAGGATACCGAGTTGTTGTATATTCGTGATGTTGTGCGAGAGTCGTGGGTAAAAATCAAGCTCCTTGTGGTAATTTATTGATTACTACGGTATTGTTTATACCAAGCTTGATTTGATCCTGAGATGATCGTGTGATGTCCAAGGTTGGTAAGTGATGCATGTGTTGGTTACGAGGTAACCAGAGCAGAATAAGTGGTGCATATAGTGCCATCATGTTGCATGCTAGTATTGTTGGATTAATATGTTCATGTTGTGTTAGATGTATCATGTTTATGTTGGTCATGCCATCTTATTCTGATGATCTCATGATAATTCTTGTTTAACCTGTAATTGCCATGCTGTTGTTTGTCTTGAATGCTTCTGGTTATTGTGAGCTTACAAGTACATTCAATGTACTGACCTGGCGTGTCATGCCAGTTTGCAGGTCATGCCAGATTTGATTGCTTGCTTGTCGTGGTTTCCGTTCGTGTGAGCTAGGATAAGCGTTCTAGCCAAAGTCCCTGCGGAGTGGAGTTCACCACCATCGTCGTTGTTCCGCTGCTAGAGTTCATCCACTGCATCGTGTTGTTCTGCTGCTTGCATAGAGCAACAGTGGCAGGCGTAGTGTCGTCGTGCCAATGTAATCATTATACCCAAATAGATTATAATAAAGAGCTGGTTTGTTCTATGCTAAGAAGCGACGTAATCCATAAGATTTCATCTCGATCTCTGGGCTAGAATACGGGGCGTTCCGGGTTTTCTCTGAGACGGGTGCCACGGGCTTGGTATCAGAGCAGGTCTGGCTGTAGGACACCCTAGACCGCGCGAACGTTAGAAAGCGGTAGTATAGACCCCAGTTGGTTTGTTGCACTTGATTGCTGCATTTGTTTGTCGCATAGCATGCATATAGATTATTATTTATTCTCTAACGGTTTATCTGGTGAGTGTAGCTGGCATCGGTTCAGATCCACTACAGCTCAACCTTTGCATTTCTCTAGTTCCCTTTTTCTTTCGGTGTTTGGTGTCATTTCTGTCCCAGCAGTGTGATGCCAAGTGATCCCGACACTGTTTGCAAAAATAGTGCTCAGGTATCACCACGATGTCTTTCCTTCAGTCCCGGCTATCAATTCGGTGATGGACATGCCTCTATCCCGGATCGTTCTTTTGTTTTTGTCGTGTTGGCAACCCTTAATGATCTTAGTTATCAAAAAATGGCAATGTCAGCAGCCTCAGTTTTTCCCCGCAATCCTATTTCTTGGATGAGTACGGATCTTTTTCGTCCGCTTGATAATAATGTGGTTGTGACCTTCGTGTCCCACTGCAGGATTACCGAGTACATCCTCGCCTCCGAGCTAGTCCAGGTTGCTATCTGGCTAAGCTAGCACTTGGTGTAGCGCTTGTTGACACCATATTTTGGCATGACATAAAAAGAAAATGGGATGGCTTCGAGTGAGAGGGTTTTTAGCATGGAAAGTTTCACATCGCCGAGAGGAACAACTTTGATGTTTAAGTCATAGCCATCCGACCTCATCTCTAAGGCCGAAGTTGTGCTCAAAGTACTGGATTTTGTATTCAGAACACTGTTCGGCTGATTAAGCCCTCAAGACGGCCTCGTATGGAAGAATTATCTACACGAATTGTCTTCATCTCGTCGAAACGACTGATTTTGATATAAAGATTGTCGCAATACAAGGTCGTATGCAAAAGTTAGAGCCCCACAACGAGACCCTCCAGCGAGCAAAATATGACGCCCGGAACCAGACACATATGTGGGTGTGTCTGATGAGATGCGTGAATAATTTGCTATTTTGCATGAGCGATTTGATCCTTGGGATGACCTCTAATGAAAAAACGTTCAACATGAAAGATGTTCGTCTCGTCGAAACGGTCAAGATTGCTTTTGGACTCGTTTCCATCCGAGTTTGTTTGCCATCACAAAAAGGACCAGCAAGGTACAATCAGTTTAAACCGAACAGTTTTGGAAAGTTCGGATAAAACCAGTCCGAATTTGACTAGGGTTTTGGACGTGAATTGATGCAATTTTCTTGTAAGGAAAGCCTAGATGAGTCCTTTTCTTGTACGGGAAGTCCAACCGCCTCTTATATATGTTGGGGGTGACGGCCGATTGAACAACACACAGTCGAACAAATAAATATACTACTTTTTCATCTACGTTTTATCTCTCCATTGTTTTTTCTCTCTCGTTCTTCGCTGTTCTTCGTGTTTGAGAGCTGCGAACCCCGAGGCTCTAGGGGCGAGCGAATCGACCTAGGGCAGCCCATAGCCGCCGCCCTCCCTGACGGGGTCCCTCCCGGGGGTGTGGGGTTTTCGGGTCTGCAAAAGCGCCCGTCGACTGTCTTGCGTATCGCGCTGTCGGTCGGGTCTCCCTCGACGTGAGCTGCAGTGCATCACCCCCAGCGTCGAGGGTACACGTGAGGTGTTCGTGTGTCAACACACTTTTTGGCGACTCCGCTGGGGAATCAAGATCAATCCTCATCATCCACCATGTCTGATCTTCCCAAGCCATCTGAGGTAGACGCCGATAACATCATTAAGCCCAGTCTTGATGAGATATCGGCCGATCATCGCCAAGTCTATGAGGAGTACAAGAAGGTGCGCGAGGATAAGGACTTTCAGGAGTTCCTTGCAAAGTTCAAGAAGGATCGCCAAGGCAACATCACTCCGATTGAAGAAATCAAGTTCCCTCCTCTTCAAGCCGAGCAGGTTAAACCCTCTGTAAGTACTGCCTTTTCTCCTGAGCAGTGGGCTGAGATTGAAAGTCGTATTGCTGATGGTAACAATCTAGTCTATCAAACTTTCATAGAAAATACTAATGGTCATAAGAATACATCTCAATCGTCTAGTGGTAATGATGGTGTAGCTGCTAGTGTGCAAAACCCTAATCTGGCTTTACCTATTGCACCGGAGCCTCCCGTGCCGATGGCTTATTATCCTACCCAAACAAATCAGATTGTGACTGCACCCATCAACCCTATTATAAGCATGCCAGGTTCGGTGGCAACACCGAACCAAACCCTACCTACAGCTACAACCACTCGACCACTACTAAATTATGGGTCGACATACATGCCACAATTCCTACCTACAGCTAGTAACCCTACACCTCCTATGCCACTGCCACAAGCTTCATCATCCATCATGGATGATGGTCTAGCTAATCTTAGAGAGGAGATGGCTAAGATGCTTCGAGAGTATTTTGGAGTTGAGTTACCTCGGAATCGGATTTACCAAAAGCCGTACCCCGAGTACTTTGATGCCATCCAGTGCCCTCCAGGATATTAAATTCCAGATTTTGTTAAATTTAACGGAGAAGGCACAAAAACCACATGGGAGCATGTTAGTCAATATTTAGCACAATTGGGTGAGGCAGGCTCATTGAATGAATTGAAAGTGCGTTTATTTCCTTTATCATTAACTGGTACCGCATTTTCATGGTTGTCTTCTTTACCACATGGTTCCATTAAGGTTTGGTCGCAGCTAGAGCAGAAGTTTCATGATCACTTTTATAGCAGCGACAACGAACTCAAGTTGTCACATCTAACATCGATTAAACAGAAGCATGATGAATCAGTCTCCGATTACGTCAAGAGATTTAGAGAAACAAAAAACCGGTGTTTTAGTTTGGTGATAACCGAGAGAGGCTTAGCAGACCTAGTGCTGAGTGGTTTGAGGACTCCCATTAGAGAAAAGCTAGAAGAGTATGAGTTCTTAAATATCAACCAAGTCTTACAAAGGGCTTTGGCTCAGGAAAGCCAAAGCAAAGACCTCAAAGAAGTGCATAGATACAAAGCCGATCGTCCAAAGATGAATATGGTGGAATATGATAGTGATCACTCGGACGATGAGAGTGATGTTTTTGCTACTGAATTTGTTTGGTCGTCTAAGGCCAAACCCTTTACTTGCAATGATTTGAAACCGATTCATAAGAATCGTGATGAAGAGATGAAGTTTACTTTTAACATTGCTAAGTGTGATAGAATATTTGATGCTTTGCTGTAGGCTAAGATTATTAGAATATCTCATACTTTACCACCATTTGAAGAGCTGAAACGACGCGCTTATTGCAAGCATCATAATTCTTTTTCTCATGCTACTAATGATTGCAATGTTTTTCGACGGCAGATACAATCGACCATTAATGACGAACGACTGAACTTTTCTGAGATGCAAGTTGATAAACAGCCCTTTCCAATGAATACCATGGAGTTGGAGGGGAAGAAACTACTCATTTGGCCGGAGGTTGCCGAATCTGCTAATAAAGCTAATGTCATTGTTGGTGAGCCCAGGAAAGACAAGGAGGGCGACAAGGTCTTGGGGAGACAGGTTGTGCTTGACAAGCAACCCGGTGGCAAGGAGATAATCAAAATCACCATCAAGAATCCTACACTCGGGGGGAAACAGCAAGTGCAAGAAAATAATCGTGTTAAATTTGTCAAGCCCAAGGATCCAGAAGTTGACAAGTGGAAGACAAATGAAGCTAAAGTGAAGCGCAAGAAAATCAAGCCAACTTTTGATATGTTGTTGTCCTAGTATGCCAATCATCCAGCCGGCTCTAGCTCTAACCGGTCATCAAATTTGAAGTGCTCAAGGTCACCTCCTCGGGAAGAATTTCAGCATCATGCAAGGCCATATGGGTCGTGGGCGCCGGGACCATGGATGCCGCCACCCCCCTATGTGCCATACTACGTGGGAGACTTCAATGGAGGATGGTGGCAGCCCCCAATGGCACCTAATGCTTTTCATCCAGGTTGGGCAGAACCAAGGAGGCCCGTTCATGACAGACTTTCTTATCCCACACGAGGCCGTTTGAAAAATGGTGTCAATCGGCCAGTGCAAGATAATCAAAAAAGGGTCGGCAAGCAAGAATGGCGTGTTAAGTCGCCAAGTGCTGCAGCGGTCGAGTCAAGCAAAGGCAAGGGAAAATCAATGCCGACTCACTCATGTTGGGCACCAAAACATTCACCATACAGCAGTCGATTATGCATAGCAATCTGATTGAGCCGATACTTGCTATCGCGCCAAAGCACTCGGCTAATGACCATGAAGCAAGCACCAGCCAAGTAAAGACGAGAGATCCTAAATACACTCAGCCAAAGTGGTGCCCTCCAAGGCTAACAAAGACACAAAAGAGGAAACTACAGAGGTTAAGGAGTCAAGAGATGACAGAACAAGAGGCCGAGAAGCAAAGGGATAAGTTGTTCAATGACACTCGGCCCATGGTGCCTACAAAACAAGTGTGGAGGCCTAAACAAGTACAAGATGCAGTGGCTTCTACACCTACCACGGCAGCACCTGCGTGACCAAAGGAGGACGATGCGACAGCTATTGCATCGTCTACGACACTTCTTAGTTGGACTTGAATCATGCAAGGCCATATGGGTCGTGGGCGCCGGGACCATGGATGCCGCCACCCCCCTATGTGCCATACTACGTGGGAGACTTCAATGGAGGATGGTGGCAGCCCCCAATGGCCCCTAATGCTTTTCATCCAGGTTGGGCAGAACCTAGGAGGCCCGTTCATGACAGACTTTCTTATCCCACACGAGGCCGTTTGAAAAATGGTGTCAATCGGCCAGTGCAAGATAATCAAAAAAGGGTCGGCAAGCAAGAATGGCGTGTTAAGTCGCCAAGTGCTGCAGCGGTCGAGTCAAGCAAAGGCAAGGGAAAATCAATGCCGACTCACTCATGTTGGGCACCAAAACATTCACCATACAGTAGTCGATTATGCATAGCAATCCGATTGAGCCGATACTTGCTATCGCGCCAAAGCACTCGGCTAATGACCATGAAGCAAGCACCAGCCAAGTAAAGACGAGAGATCCTAAATACACTCAGCCAAAGTGGTGCCCTCCAAGGCTAACAAAGACACAAAAGAGGAAACTACAGAGGTTAAGGAGTCAAGAGATGACAGAACAAGAGGCCGAGAAGCAAAGGGATAAGTTGTTCAATGACACTCGGCCCATGGTGCCTACAAAACAAGTGTGGAGGCCTAAACAAGTACAAGATGCAGTGGCTTCTACACCTACCACGGCAGCACCTGCGTGACCAAATGCATATATTTGGGAATTCAGCTAAACAAAATGGAATTATCGGCAGACTGCAATGAAAATTCTAATATCTCGTCTGAATGCAAAAGAAATCCTGGGTGGACCGTCAGTATCAAGTTTGCATTAGCGTGCACTCATCACAACAAAATGATTAAATCAGCAAGAAGATAAATTGTCTGCAAGGTTGACAGAATATTATCAAAGGTATGGCTCAGATACAAGTTTAATTTTTCGTTGAGGATGATTTTGGAACTCGATGTACCTGGAAGCAAGCAAAAATATGGCATATACTCAGAAAGGAGGATAGTCCAGTAAAACCTTGTTTCATACAAGAAATCAACATCAGAAATATTAAGATGGTATGTATATGTGGAAATCGGTCCGCATATCACAATAAGAAGTTTCTGGTGTAAGCAACCCACTCTTCCCTCGCAAAATACCAGAGAAGTTTCCAAGGCAAGATTCATTTATCTTCCTTAGTACGATATGTGGATGATTCCCCGTGCGAGGTACTCTGTCTTCTTCAGTAAGCAACCATGAAGACTTTTGGCATAAGGTACTGAGTCTTTCCCCAGCAAAGTCTTTAGGGGGTAAGTTTCTGACGCACGATACCCAGTCTTCTTCAGCAAGCTGTCCGATGAAAGTTTTGAGTACGAGCCAGCAAATATTCCTCAGTAAGACATTGGTACAAGGTAGTACACTGTGAATTGACAGCATATGGCACTGAATCCCAAGAATCAAATCCGCAACATTTTGGTCAGAAGCAAGAATCAGTCAGAATGCACGTCTGTCTCGGAATCAGGTCCTCATATATATATGCAATGAGCATACCATCAAGATCTTACAAGTCACTCGGATGAGGATCTGACAACCACGTGAGGATGGTTAATAGAAGAAAGCCAGTATACATAGCAGTATGACAAAGGATTATGAGTATTGATGACGTCAATGAGCTCAATACAAGTACCCGTTAACCTGGAAAATGATCCTGATGAGCCCCTGTCCCCTTTTTCTCCAATGACGGCACCACGCCTATGATCTGAGCTGTTTCTAGCTATCCGGGGTGGATGCCTAATTTTTGTTTCTCTTTTCAACGACTGTCACGAGTCTGAGCTGCTTTTCAGCCGTCTCATACAGCTGTTGAGTTTCTTTTTGTGATAGTGGCCCTATAGCTGCTTTTTTGGCTATTTTAGGGAGCTGCCACCTTCTTCTTATCGACCCGGACTCATGCTCTGAGTTTTTTTCCGGCCGTCCTGAGCCGTGGTCGAGTTATTTCAGTAATGTCCCAGATCTGAGTGGTAAAGACTGTTCTGGTGGCTACTGATTTATTTGCCAATTTCTTGCAAGGGTTTTAGATGATCATTTCCCAACGATCAGAACTTGAGAGGTGTTGAACCTGCCATTTAATGGGTTACCTTATCAGAAAAATGAGGATAAACTATAATTGCCGAAAAACTGCACCGATAGTACCTATGGTCATACGAAGAAACAATACGGCCCAGCTCTTTCAGCCAAGGATCCAGTCCAAGAAAACAATAATGAAGGAGCAAGACCAGTGATACAGGTATGAAAATTGTTGCATGACCCTCATGGTGCAGATCCCCCGGACAGTCTAAGTCAGTATTGATCCACATGGATATGCCTACAGCATGAGTAATCGGCATGAGGAATAATAGTCTGGAAGCCTGAGTCCTCACTTTTATGAATCTTCATGGATAACCGTCCGTCAAGTCTGCAGATATTATCTTACAGGCCAAACCCTTTATGCTGGCCGCGACAGGAGACAACCAAATATTTGGTACGGATCCGATACTCACGACAGTCGAACCAGTTAAGATGATTCAGAAAGTTCTACGATGAGTCAGAATCTGTCAGGAAACGGTTATGTTTTAACTCACGGTTTGGAACCCAAAGGACTTGCATTTAGTGGAGAAACCCAATGCAATGAGTCAGAGCTTGAGTTTTCATCAGAAAATTCTGATCATCATTACATGAAAGGTTGTCAGTGCTGGGTGGCACACCCAGCGGAAATCACTTTTGGATCTGTGAGACGGACATATACTTCAGTCGTGATAATTAAATCACACTCAGCTAGTCAGCAGATCTAAAAAGATATTGGAGCCTCTATAAGCATGAACAAGCAAGGTAAGATCTGTTAGAAGGAGGATACAGTGAATCAAACCACCCCAGGGCATTCAGATAAAAATTTAATGGGAACAACAATAAAGGAAAAAGGATACCCGAGTTGGAAACAGTTTCCTTAAGTTAGAATATTCATACTAGTTCCCTGAGCAACCAAATCTCGAGGATGAGATTTCTTTAAGGGGGTAAGGTTTGTGACAGCCTGATTTTTGGCCCTTTCTTTTTCTTTTGTTTTTCCGAGGTTTTTGCCTGAGTTTTCTTTTTCCGTGGCTCTGTGGTCTGGAAACTGAAGAAGATGCCCTCTTCTTTGCTTCCAGAGTGGCTTGTCATTCCCAAATCTATCCCTAGACCTATCATTTCCATCCTAGCCCAAATCCCAATATTCTTTTTGTTGGGAATATTCCTTTTCTATTAAAGGAATAACTCAAATTGCCCTAGGTTGTGAAGAAACCTATATTTCCATCACTCCAAAAATTCCCAAATAATTCTCATGAATTGTTTCGGTCATATCTTGATCAAATATGGCAAAACTTTTCATTGCCATATTAAAAACTAATTCCCCAATATTCCTTTTTCTATTCTGCCCTGAATGGCACTTTGTGAAGGAAGTGTCATTTATATTTTTCCTAGTGGCTCCCAACCTTTTTGGGCATGTTTATATGTCCAAATAATTGCCTCATGCACAAGTTCAAATTTATTTGCCTAGCCAATCTTCCTCAGTGAATTTTCAAAGTTTTTGTCAGACAGAAGGCTTTGTGAAGGAAGTACTAGCTAGGAGTACCCAAATGAGTTGAAATTTTGCACAGTGCTTAATGTGCTCTTATTAACCCCTTCCACCTATTTTCATCTCCATCCAATCATCTATGTGAGCACAGGAGAAAATCTTTATTTCTGGCAATATTTTCAGGTTGTGAAGCAAGTGTATTTTATATTGCTTCAAAAATCCTGATAAATTACCAGATCATTCTTATACCCATAAAAAATCTCTCCACCCATTTTGGCATCATTTAATTGATCCATTAGATCACCAATATTATTCCAAGTTTCTGTCCAGGGGAGATGTTTGTGAAGCAAGTACCATTTTGGCGTTGCCAAATGGTGAGATACTTTGTGAGCATCTTGATATGACCAAATGACTCAGCTTTGCCCTATATTAGCCCAAGTTGACACTCCATGTGAGTGCATCATCATAATCTATTTTATGGACCATTTTGGCAGTTGCAAAGCTACTATATTCAGTCTTGGTCCATTTACCCTCAAAACCTCCAGGACTGTAGTCCTTCCTAGCCTAAACACCCCAGACAACTTATTTGGCCCATAGCATATCCCTGTTGATCACATTGAACTGATAAAGTTTACTGCAGTAAACTTCAGAGATCAGTAACCATTTAACCAGAGCCTGTTTAACCAAGTTACCACCGTAGTTGAGACCTACCCTGGATGGACTACGCCCTAGACAACATTTGCCAGCTTTTTGCCTCCCCCACATGCCAGCACTGGTGGTGACCACCGTTTTGGCATGCCATGAGCGCGTCCAGTGGCTGTTTGTGCTGGACCCCCTCCACCTCTCGCTGTCTTTGCACTCGTGAGCATGTCCATTGGCTTCCTCTCATCATTGCCGTTCCCCTGGACCCCTCTCCCCCTCCGGCAGCTTCCTCACCGACGCTCGCCGTTGAACGCCCACGAGAGCACAGTAGCGTTTTGGATCCGTCGTCGCCGTCGTCTTCCTCCCTGCGCCCCCTTGGCCTCCTCTGCCCCGTGAGAGCCCCCACTGCTCCTCCTTCGTTGTTTGCCTCCGAGCTCATGCACGCGAGCACGCATCCGCGGCGCCGGCCACGCGTCCGCGGTGACGTAGCGCGGCACCCTCTCCCCCTTGGCTATTTAAGCAGCCTCGAGGCCTCCTGATCGCCCCAAGATCTTCGCCTCGCTCCCCTACTCCTGCCCAGCCCCTCCATTGAGCTCGAGCCGCTCTCCTCGACTCCCCTGGCTGCCGTGCCCACTGTCGGTGTCCAAACCGGCAGATCTCGGGTAGGGGGTCCCGATATGTGCATCTAAGGCTAATCGTAACAGGAGGCAAGGGACACGATGTTTTACCTAGGTTCGGGCCCTCTCGATGGAGGTAAAACCCTACTTCCTGCTTGATTGATATTGATGATATGGGTATTACAAGAGTTGATCTACCATGAGATCGTAGAGGCTAAACCCTAGAAGCTAGCCTATGATGATTATGATTGTGTATCTAAGGACTAAACTCTCCAGTTTATATAGACACCTGAGAGGGCTAGGGTTTACATGGAGTCAGTTACAAAGAAGGAAATACAATATCTTGATCGCCAAGCTTGTCTTCCATGCAAAGGAGAGTCCCATCCAGACACGAGACGAAGTCTTGAGTCTTGTATCTTCACGGGCCAATAGTCCGGCCAAAGTATATAGTCCGGCTGTCCGGATACCCCCTAATCCAGGACTCCCTCAGTAGCCCCTGAACCAGGCTTCAATGATGATGAGTCTGACGCGCAGTTTTGTCTTCGGCATTGAAAGGCGGGTTCCATCTCCGAATACTCCAAAATACCTGTTGTAGCGAACAATGTTCGGCTTCCCATCAATGTTGTACTCCTCGGCTTCTGTGCTTCAATAATGACCATCTCCATGTGTCGAGCAAATACGAGGGGCCGGGGCATTTTTGCATTCACCACCCCGGTCCTGCAAGCAAAACCGTCTATTTGAAGGGACGGGGATTCTCAGATCCAAGCTTCACCTTCTTCCCTTGAGCGAGCATCCAACAGAGCGTGCCCAGAAAAAATTATTCCAGCATGGCCGGTCGTCGCAGCTCCTCCTCTCGCTTCCGTAGCTCTAGGCCAGGGGATTGGGAAGAATGTTCGGTTCCTCAAAACCGCTTAATAGAGCTGCAGACCCAAGGGTTTCTTCCACCGGCGTTCATGTCCCCGTCCGAGCCAGAATAGCCACCTACAATGGCGGGGAGCAAGCGGAGAGATCTCCTAATCCATACCCAGGGGAGCGAATATGCCTTATCCCACATCTGCTAAGGGGCGTCAGGTTTCCAATTCACCCATTCCTTCGCGGGCTCCTGGAGTTCTACGGCCTCCAGTTGCACAATTTCACCCCTGCCTCCGTACTGCATATAGCAGGATACGTCGCTCTTTGTGAACTATTTATGGGCTGCGAGGCTCACTTCGGGTTATGGAAGAAGTTGTTCTGCCTTGTTCCTCGCAACCAGGGGGAATCCATATGTCAGGTGGGCGGAGCCGAAGTATGGCGCGTCGCCGAGACTAGAAACCTATATGATACTCCTAAGAAGGCGCTGGAGAACTGGCCCTCGGAGTGGTTTTATGTTGACAATGTTCCCCTTCCGGATCCAGTCCGGACAGGTCTCCCTGAGTTGAGTAATGCTCCACCGAAGGCACGCCGAAGTTGGCGCCCTCAGGGCCCCCAAGAGGAGGATACCAGAGAGATACACTTCCTAATGAGCAGGATAAAGTTACTGGCCACATCAGGGCTGACAATTGTCGAGGTTATGGCAATATGCATAATGCGGGGAGTGCAGCCGCTTCAATATCGGGGGAAGCCCATGTGGCACTACAACGGGGAAGATGATGCCACCCGCTGTGGTCGTAAGGGTCCGGACTCCGCCACTGCTCTGGCGAGGATCTTGTCCGATTTGTATAAAGGAGAAGAAGAAGAATTCATTCATATTAAGCCGCGGGATGGGTTTTCTATGTACAACCCTCTGAGCTGGGCAAGTCGTCACTCTTTCCCCCTCTTCATTCATTCTGGAGTCCTTCACCGAGATTATTTACCTTGATGTCTCTGAGAAGGAACTGAGGAGGGTCGTAGAAGGATTCTCCAGCCCTTCCCCGCTGCCAGAGGACCCCGGAAGGGCCTTTGATCCAGGACTCAAAGAAGACTCGGATATCACTGTGGAGCTCATCAACGGGACATTTTATCAGGCGAGCTGCGATGGCGCCTCAGTGGCTATCATCGCCGACTATCCCGGACTGCTACCTGCATTGCATGTAAGCAAAGCCAAAAACCCTATCCTTTGAAGAGGACTCCTTTCTGATGCCATGCCTTATGCCTGAGATATTGTTTTTTGTAGAGACGACAGTCGGAACGCGGCGCCGAGCCCCCGGGAGCTCGTCGGCAAAGGGCGTCCGGATCGGGTAGGCTTAAGAGGAAGGCGGTTAGAGCCGAAACACCGCTACAGAGGTATGGTAAAAACCCGCTCTGTGATTATTGTGTTTGAAATGTGACAGTGCCCTTTGTGTCCTGGCAGAAAGAGGAGTAGCCGGACTGTATCAGGAGATCCTGCCAGTCACGCCTCCACCAGCTGGAATCCAGGACCGGCTTCGAGAGAGGAAGCGGACGCGGGCCGATGCCGAATTGTCCTCCGATAGAGGATGCGGATATGCTCTCCGCCACGAATTCCGAAGTAGAGAGTGCCATGAATCACCGGCGCCGACGGGCCGTACTACGCAACAACATCTTTTCCAAAGAGGCATTTAATGCTTTCAATTCAGGAGACGCATACATCCGAGCTGCTCAAGGCGGGCTTGCCAGGGCGACGGACCAGTATGCCAAAGATATACGGGTAAGAAAATTTGATAAGCATATATAGCAATAGCCCCTGAGACTTTAAACGGTTGGAACAACTGTTTTAAGGATCAATTTATGCACAGGTCCTTGTAGATAAGAATGCCCAACTGTCTCGAGAGCTGGAGGAGTGCAAGACTTAGCTGAGGGCCAGGGTTGCCAAGCTAGAGGAATCCCAGAGGGCCTCATCTGGTAACATTTATCTTAATTGTATGGAAATGTACCAATTAGTAAGTGGCTTGTATGATAAGTCTAACAGAAAATTCTGCAGACAATCCCGGGGTGAATCCGGAGGCCGTAAGAGGTGACGAGTCACATCTCTAGAGGTAGCTAAGAGCTGGCGAGCGTATTCTTACGCAAGTTAGGCAGGAGAAGAACAGTCTTCAAGATGCCAATGTCCGGCTGGGCATCGATTTAGGAGATGTTCGCGCTCAGCTAGCGGACTCCATGAAGGAGAACAGAAGGCATCGTCGCGGCATTTATGGTAAGAGCCAAGACGAATTGTAGTACAGCTCAGCGAGGAAGCATATTGAAAGAATTTATATTTGTAGGTATGTTGACGGGCCGCCCTGAAGAGGAGATGCCCGCGTCTGCAGGTGATTTGCTGCAAGACCTCTCACGGCTGCACGAGCGAGCTCGGCAGGTGATGCAGGGTATTGCCCAGGCCTTGTGGCCATCCAGTTTCCTGCCAGAAGGCATGGGGGAGCTCGTGGATATGCTCCAAGGAGCACGGCGGTGCTTCCAATTGTGGAAGATGTCGGCTTGCCGACAAGGTGCAAGAGAAGCCTGGGCTATGGTGAAGACGCGCTACACCAAGCTTGACCCGAACCATATGGCCGAAGTTGGACCGGAGGGGCCAGATGGGCAAGAAATTCTCGTGAGTCTAGTGTATGACCAGGTAGCGTTTGCCGCAAAGTATTCCCAACAGGATTGTAAGCTAGATAGCCTATTGGACGGTATAGAGGAAGAGTATAGTCAGTCCAAGTGACTATGTAATTCAATGGACATATGTAGTCCCTAGCCGGATTAAAATAATTTGTCATGGTGGACCTTTTTGCTTCAGCCCCCCGATCCGGCAGTCCGGGGTGTATCCGAATACCCGCTCAGTTATGCAGAACCGGGGTATGCGTGGAAACCAGGCGTAGGGGTCGTAAGTGCTTGAACAGACAAGTACCCAACTAGTTATGTTATATTACATGGATAGTAAGAAACATCTTCCAGGGAGAATAGTTCCATTAGGGGTTCCTTTCCCTGGGTACGGATGAAGCGATGTACATGTCCGGACTGCGAACAGAGACGCAGGATGCAAAACTTCTGGGTATTCATGTTGTGATAAACGAAAAAAACATCTTTTGTTCACTGACCGAATATTCCCTTAAGAACGCTAGCTTTCGGCTTCACCCAGTCTGAGGTACACATCCGGCTGAACCGGCAGTAACAATCGCAGAGGTGCTCCCCTTATGCCCTTGCCGAATTAACGGGAACGTAGGGCATAAACACAAGAGCCAGGCAACCTAGCATGGCCACATCTTAAGTCATATCGATGCATATAATGGTGAAGAAAAGGCACATATGGAAAAAGGACGCATATGTGATAGGCAAGAAGCCATGAAAGCAATTATATTTAGCTTCTGTATAGGAAGCCCCCAGGTATGGCTTACACACATAGTGCGGCCGGAGTGATCCGAGCATCCGCACTGTATTTAGTACTTTGTGTGGAGAAGAAAAAAGGGCGAGAAAGGAAAAAAGGTGGAGGAACGTAATTAAAAAGGATTGGTAAGGAGACGAACATTGTGTTCAGCGCTAGGCGTAGAATCTCCGGAGTCTGGCCGCGTTCCATGGGTTCGGCTCGAGTCTATTATCGGATGCATTACGTAGGTGGTTCACTCCTCCAGTGAGAACTTTGTCAATAACGAAGGGACCCTCCCACTTAGGTTTGAGTTTGTCCTTCTTCTTCTCTGGTAGGCGTAGAACGAGTTCGCCAATATTATAAGTTTTGGCCCGCACTTCTCTGCTTTGGTACCGTCGAGCCTGCTGCTGATAGAATGCGGAACGGGCTTTTGCGACGTCGCGCTCCTCCTCTAGGGCATCTAAGTTGTCCTGCCAGTCTAACTCGGCTTCCTTCTCTTCGTACATGCGTACGCGAGGCGAATCATGTATTATGTCGCAGGGTAGCATTGCTTCTGCGCCGTATACCATAAAAATGGTGTATATCCGGTGGTGCGATATGGCGTGATCCGCAGCCCCCAAAGTATAGAGTCGAGCTCTTCGACCCAGTGCATGTCCGATTCTGTCAAGGATCGCACTAGTCTAGGTTTAATGCCGCTCATGATGAGACCGTTTGCACATTCGACCTGGCCGTTTGTTTGGGGATGGTAGACGGAGGCGTAATCGAGCTTAATGCCCATGTTGCCGCACCAAGTTTTCACTTCATCGGCTGTGAAGTTTGAGCCGTTGTCAGTGATGATGCTATGGGGGACACCGTATCGGTGTACAACCCCGGATATGAAGTCTATCACTGGTCCGGATTCGGCCGTTTTGACTGGTTTGGCTTCTATCCATTTGTTGAACTTGTCCACCATGACCAATAAGTATTTTTTTCTTATGGCTTCCCCCTTTAAGGGGTCCGACCATATCCAGCCCCCAGACCGCGAAGGACCAAGTGATGGGGATTGTTTGGAGAGCAGTAGGGGGCATGTGGCTCTGATTGGCAAAGAGCTGGCAACCGACGCAGTGTTGGACAAGGTCTTGTGCGTCTGCTCGGGCTGTAGTCCAATAAAAGCCTGTGCGGAAGGCCTTGCTGACAAGTGCCCGAGCCGCAGCGTGGTGTCCGCCGAGTCCGGCATGGATTTCAGCCAAGAGCTACCGCCCTTCCTCTTCGGAGATGCATGTTTGGAGCACTCCGGTCACACTTTTCTTATAGAGTTCCCCCTCATGGACCTTGTAGGCTTTGGAACGCCGCACGATGCAACGTGCTTCATTTTAGTCCTCAGGGAGCTCCTGCCTATTTAGGTAGGCCAAGAAGGGCTCAGTCCACGAGGCGATTACAACCATGATCTCGTGGGCCGAAGGTCTTATTTCGGTGGCGGAGCCTCCGATTACTCTGACGGTTCGGAATCTGGGGGTGTATTTGGATCCGTGCTAGTGTTGCCAGACTCCCCTTCCCATACCAAGATGGCTTGAACAGCCTTTCGAGGAATATGTTAGGTGGGACAGGGTCGCGTTTAGTGCCGATGCGGGCGAGGATATCCGCCGCTTGATTGTTTTCTCGAGCCATATGGTGGAATTCGAGCCCCTCGAACCGAGTTGACATTTTGAGGACGGCATTACGGTAGGCCACCATTTTTGGATCCTTGGCATCAAAGTCTCCGTTTATTTGTGATATTGCAAGGTTTGAATCCCCATGCATCTCCAGGCATTGAATGCCCATAGAGACTACCATCCGAAGATCATGTAACAGAGCCTCGTATTCGGCTGTGTTGTTGGAGTCTGTGTATAATATTTGGAGTATGTATTGGACCGTGTCTCCGGTGGGAGACATCAGGACTACACCTACTCCCAATCCGGCCAGCATTTTAGATCCATCGAAGTGCATGATCCAGTTAGAGTACGTGCCGTACTCTTTAGGGAGTTCGGCTTCTGTCCATTCGGTGACAAAATCGGCCAGTACTTGCAATTTAATGGCCCGTCGTCGTTTGTATGTTATGTCGAACGGAAGGAGCTCGATGGCCCATTTAGCAATCCGGCCTGTAGCGTCGCAGTTATTTATTATGTCGTTAAGTGGTACTTCGGAGGCCACTATAATCGAACACTCTTGGAAGTATTGTCGTAGCTTCCGGGATGCCATGAAGACCGCTATGCTATCTTTTGGTAGTGTGGGTATCGAGATTTGCATGGAGTGAGGACCGTGGATACGTAATATACCGGCTTTTGGAGCAGGAATTTGTATCCGTCGGCCTCTCGTTCGACGACGAGCACTACGCTTACAACTTGATGTGTTGCAGCTATGTACAATAGCCTAGGTTCGCCAGTATTTGGAGCTGTTAGGAATGGATTACTGGCCAATAAGGTCTTTATTTCGTCCAGTCCGGCCGCGGCTACATCTGTCCACACGAATTGTTCAGTGCACCGAAGAAGGTGGTAAAGGGGTAATGCCTTTTCTCCTAGTCGGGAGATAAAGCGGCTTAAGGCAGCCACGCATCCAGCTAGTTTCTGGATATGCTTGAGGTCTGTTGGGATAGCCAACTGCGACAGGGCTCGGATTTTTGCCGGATCCGCTTCAATTCCTCCATTGGAAACAATGAAGCCGAGCAACTTCCCAGAGGGCACGCCGAAAACACATTTTTCCGGGTTTAGCTTGATGTCGTATGTTCGGAGGTTATCGAACGTAAGCCTCAAGTTGTCTATTAGGTTTTCGACGTGTCTTGTTTTTATGACCACGTCGTCCATGTATGCCTCCACTGTTTTGCCGATTTGCTTCTCCAGGCATGTTTGAATCATGCATTGATAGGTTGCGCCAGCATTTTTAAGCCCGAAAGGCATAGTGTTGAAGCAGAAAGGACCATATGGCGTTAAGAAGGCCGTTGCAGCTTGGTCGGACTCTGCCATCTTTATTTGATGGTATCCAGAGTATGCGTCGAGGAAACACAATGAGTCGTGTCCTGCTGTGGCATCGATGATTTGGTCGATGTGAGGGAGGGGGAAGGGATCCTTTGGGCAAGCCTTGTTGAGGTCTTTGAAGTCGACGCATAGGCGCCAGGATTTGTCCTTCTTCGGTACCGTTACCAGATTTGCCAGCCAATCTGGATGCTTGATATCTCTGATGAATTCGGCCTCAAGTAACTTGGCTAGCTCTTCTCCCATGGCTTGCCGTTTGGGCTCTGAGAAGCGGCGAAGAGTCTGTTTGACAGGCTTGTATCCTTTCAGTATATTGAGGTTGTGTTTGGCCAGTCTGCGTGGGATGCCTGGCATGTCTGAAGGGTGCCAGGCAAAAATGTCCCAATTCTCGCATAGGAATTCTCGTAGTGCGGCGTCCATTATGGGGCTCAGCTGTGTCCCGATGGAAGCTGTCTTCGTGGGGTCCGTTGGATGGACTTGGAATTTGACTATCTCATCTGCGGGTTTAAATGAGGTGGACTTGGGTCGCTTGTCGAGTATCACGTCGTCCCTGTCCATGGTGGCACGCAGCGTTGTTAGTTCTTCGGTTGCTAGAGCTTCGGATAATGCTTCCAGGGCTAGTGTTGCGGTTTTATTTTCGATGCGAAGTGCGACGTCCGGATCACTGGCTAGAGTGATGATTCCATTGGGTCCGGGCATTTTAAGCTTCATGTACCCGTAATGGGGTATAGCTTGAAAGCTTGTGAACGCGTCCCGCCTTAAAAGGGCATGGTATCCGTTGCTGAAAGGAGCCACTTGTAATGTGATTTCTTCGGACCTGTAATTCTTCGGAGTGCCGAATACCACATCGAGTGTGATCTTTCCCTCACACAGTGCTTCCCGACTAAGGATGATTCCCCTGAAGGTTGTGCCGCTTTGCTCAATGCGGTTTTTATCAATTTCCATCTTGTTGAGTGTTTCTTCGTAGATCAAGTTTAATCCTCTTCCGCCGTCCATGAGTACTTTAGTGAGACGAAAGCTGTCCACGATTGGGCTAAGGACCAAAGCGGCTGGCGCCCGGACTGTCTGGAATTGAGGTTCATCACTGGCACTGAAAGTTATAGCAGTGTCGTTCCACGGATTTATTTTTGCCATGTGACAGATTTCATCATAATTTCGATGAGCTCGCTTGCACCTATTATTTGAGGCGAAAGTCTCAAAGACTGTCAGTACCGTATTGTTTTCTTTGGCGGGATGTTGTTATGCTTTATGGCTTACAAGAAGATCCTCGCTGCTTTTTGCTACCTGCCGGAGTATCCAACATGCTCTAAGGCTATGTGTCGGTATCAAAACTGGCGGATCTCGGGTAGGGGGTCCCCAACTGTGCATCTAGGCGGATGGTAACAGGAGACAAGGGACACGATGTTTTTACTCAGGTTCGGGCCCTCTCGATGGAGGTAAAACCCTACTCCTGCTTGATTGATATTGATAATATGGGTAGTACAAGAGTAGATCTACCACGAGATCAGAGAGGCTAAACCCTAGAAGCTAGCCTATGGTATGATTGTTGTTCGTCCTACGGACTAAAACCCTCCTGTTTATATAGGCACCGAAGAGGGTTAGGGTTACACGGAGTCGGTTACAATGGTAGGAGATCTACATATCCGTATCGCCAAGCTTGACTTCCACGCCAAGGAAAGTCCCATCCGGACACGGGACAGAGTCTTCAATCTTGTATCTTCATAGTCCAGGAGTCCGGCCGAAGATGATAGTTCGACTATCCGGACACCCCCTAGTCCGGGACTCCCTCAGTTGCCCCTGAACCAGGCTTCAATGACGATGAGTCCGGCGCGCATATTGTCTTCGGCATTGCAAGGCGGGTTCCTCCTCCGAATACTTCGTAGAAGATTTTGAACACAACGATAGTGTCCGGCTCTGCAAAATAAGTTCCACATACCACCGTAGAGAGAATAATATTTACACAAGTTCAATCTGCTGACGTATATCGTGGCGTGACATCACACCAAGGCCAAGCCTTTATTTGAATTATTTTTATTGTTCCACCTCAGCGCGTTTAGCGAGGCGGTTTCCTTGGCACGTCTTGTCAAAGCAGAGATCGTGTCCCCTTATTCCGAGATTCTCATCAATACGGGCGTGGGTAACCCAACCGCGCCATTGATTACGGCGCTTGGGAGATAAGCGAGTTTTACTAGGCTGGTGGGGACGCATAGTTTCGTCCGTCCATATAAGGGGATAAGGATCCACCTTTTTACCTACGCCTTCTTGCTCCTTTGCTTATCCATTCCCGCGCACTCGAGCTCCAGCGCCCAAGTCCGCACATCTCGCCTCAACCTTCCCCAGCCATGTCCGGAGCGGGAGGCAAGTGGATGGCCTCCTCCGTCACGGAGGGGCACATCAAAAAGTTGAGGAAAGCCGGATACCTGCACAACGACATTGCGCACCGGCTTCCAGACGAGGGGCAGCTCGTCCCCACCCCCAGGCCCCATGAGAGGGTGGTGTTCCTCCCCCATTTCCTCCATGGACTGGGCTTCCCACTCCACCCATTTGTCCAGGGGCTCATGTTCTACTACCACCTGGATTTCCATGATCTGGCCCCGAATTTCATCCTCAACATCTCAGCGTTTATCATTGTGTGCGAGGCCTTCCTCCGCATCAAGCCGCACTTTGGCTTATGGCTGAAGACCTTCAATGTCAAGCCGAAGGTAGTGGGCGGCCAGCAGGCGGAGTGCGGAGGCGCCATGGTGGGCAAGATGCCCAACGTTATATGGCTCGAGGGCTCCTTCGTGGAAACCATCAAAGGGTGGCAATCGGGGTGGTTCTACATCACCGAGCCGCGTGACCCTGAATGGGCAGTGGCCCCCGAATTCCGATCTGGCATCCCCACACGGCTCACCTCCTCGAAAGAGAAGGGCCTGACATGGGGTGATTTGGTAGAGCTGACCGGACTCCAAACATGCGTCCAAAACCTTGTGAACAAGAAGATCAAGCTCGTCAACGTAGTCCAGGTCATGCTCATCCGCCGGATACTCCCGTGCCAACAACGGGCCTTCAACTTGTGGGAGTTTGATCCGGCACAGCACCAAACCTTGAGCAGGCTCTTCAACACTATGTACGAAGATGCCTGGAAGGTGCTGTTCAAGGGCGCCGAAGCTCCCGCATCCACTACTGAAGATCGCGGATTTAGCTCGCAGCGTCAAGCCAGCGAGGTAAGCCATTTTACCCTTTACAGGACACTTGTTTTTCATAGTTTGACTCTATGTAGGATCTAAACTCCCTTACCTTTGACAAGCCTGGCAGAAGAAGTTCGTGCAGGTTAATTGTCCGGCTCCCTTGCCAGAAGACCCAGCGGACGCCCGATTGACGGGGCTGCTGGTTCCGGCACCTCACGTGGTGCTAGAGAAGAAGGCCAAGAAGAAGGCCACAGGAACTCGAAAGAGTTCCTGGCGCCAGGTGTTATCGGACTCATCGTCCGATGACTCTAAGGCGGACTCCTCCCGCGAAGACGGGGAGGATGACAAAGGGGCCTCTCCCCCAGCGTGGGGAGAGAAGAAAAGGAAGGCCGCCCCAACGGGGGAGGCCGAAGGGTCCAAGAAGGGAAGGACCCTCCCTCCGGACTACTCCACCAACGCCGACGACGGCGAAGAGGAGTGGCCACTGAGGACTAAGCCCCTGGCGACATCGTAAGTGTCCGGATACTAGAATAATTCATGGCATTTCGTTTGTCGCATAGAATCTCCTAACGCCGAATATAACCCTGCAGCCCGCCCAAGGACGGGCTCGACACTTCAACGAGCGGCTCCCTGGCGTCGTCGGATGTGAATAGCACTTCACTTCTGGCCGTCTCCTCTCCTCGCGCTGCGGATGACGCCGAGGTGGGGTCCTAAAAGGGGCTCAGCCAGGAGGAGGAGGTCCCGGAGGCGCCGCAAGGAAACCTCCCGGACTCCGGGCACAAGGGGGATCAAACCCCAAAGGGCTCTAAGTCCGGCCCTGGGCCGGACTCCGCACCGGAACCTTTAGTGATTCCGGAGTCTGGCAGGCGGCCCCTTCGTAAGAATGGCGAGACTGCGACACCGGTGACCTCCGTCCAACCGGAGGCACCGGATAATCTGCTGCAGGCGGTTAACAGCGCCTCCATCGACATGGAGCACCGCACTGTTATGAGTGTGGTGATCCAGAAAGTTCAGTCCGCCAAGAGGAGGCTGACTGAAGCCTGTGCCAGCCTTCTAACAGGCTTTGAGGTATGTATTAAGATATGTAAAAAATATTACCGCATAGACAGTAGCCCCTGATGCTCAGTTTGGTGTTCGGAAAGAAAAGCTGAATTGAGGATCTAAAAAGATGTACGCAGGAGTCTAACATAAGTATGTCAATATGGGAATGCAGGCTGCGCTGCTGACCTCTGCCGCACTGACTGCGGAGGTCAATGCTTTGAAGCAGAGCCTCGAGCGGTCTAAGAACGAGCTCGGCCTTGCCAAGAAGCAGCTCGAGGACAAGGAAGGTAAGTAATATGTTATGGAAGTATATAAAAGATGTGGTTGCAAAAAATAACAGGAATAACGTGAGAAGTGCAGGGGTACAAACGAGGTGGCGACCCTGAAGGAAGTGGTGTCCAGGGCCGAAAGCAATGCGGCCGCGGAACGCACCGAGCGAGAGAAGTAGGAGGCGCGGGTGGCGGAGGTGCGGCAAGAGCTCCAGGCTCTCGTGGAAAAACATGAGATTTTGGAGCGTGACTCAAAGACTCGAGAGTCCGAGCTCGCCTCGGCTCTTGAGAGCGCCAAAGCTGCTAAGGTCGAAGCCAAAAAGCCCTCTAGGAAATTGAGGCGATAAAGAAGATAGCGGCGGGTAAGGCATTCTTCATGCAGAGCAAGCACGTGAAAGTGAATTACTTGTTACTTACCCGAATCCGGAGCTCTCCAGGAGCATTCGCAGATCTGCCCCGCAGTGTGTCCGACGCTGCCACATTCTACCGGGCCGAGGAAGGGAGCTCGACGGAGAAGGTGTTCTGGTCTCAGTATGCTGAGGCCGGACACCCGGTGCCCTTGAGCGACCAGCTGAAGCAGCTAGTTGAGCTCCATAAGGTGGCCGAACAGGCCATGAAGGGCCTCATAGTTCGGCTGTGGCCGAAGGAGGCCATGCTTGGGAGCTACTTCGGGCTGGTGAGGCGGCTGGTGGACGCCTGTCCGTGGATTGAAGTCGTCAAGCACTCCGTTTGTATCGAAGGTGCCCGTAGGGCCCTTGCCCGTGCTAAAGTTCACTTGGGCAAGATGGACGCTAAGAAGCTTGTGACGGACGCTCCACTGCCAGGCAGGGAGTATCGCAAGCCCGAGATGTATTATGCGGGCGTCCTGAAGGGTGCCCGCCTTATAGCGGGTGAATGCTCGAAAGATGTAATTTTTGAGTAAACTCGCATTTGTTATCATGTACGCTTGAAAACTTGTTCATATGCGCTAAGCAACGCTTGTGAATTTAAAATATTACCTTCTGTGCGGCCGTTTATTAAATTTGAGAGATGGCGAGTCGTTGACTTCTGCCCCCATGCCACGAGTGCTGGGGTGTTCGGGATAAACTTGAGCAGTCTTTTTCCCATTCTTGGGTCCTTCGAGGGAGGCGCTCAACACAACGAACAAGGCAACCGAACTATAATGCTTGAACACTCCCACTTAGCCATAGAATTCTATAATTTTAAATTTCCGCGAAGCCCCTAGTATTCGGAAGACCTAATTCGGGACGCTATCCACGCCTGGGCCGGACAAAGCCGACTCCTCGCTCTAAGCGGCATAAGTCTTTAGGGACTCGAAAAACCTCTCGAACAGCGACCAATTCTCGCCCTATCATGACAGTCAGTTTTAGCTTTCTCCACTAAGGTGCTTAACCCAGCTCAACCGGGGCACAATCGCAGTGGTTCTCCCAGCGCTACCTTAGCTGATATAACGGAACGTAAGGTACCTAAACATGGGAGCCAGGCAAACCCAACTATTGACCCAAGACATGATTCGGAGCCGATGCATATAATGCTATAAGTTCGGGGTGCCGCACTTGTGAAAGTGTTCGGACTTATCACACCATATTTTGGGGTACTTAAGCCACTGGTGTATTTGGCCGTACCAAAGCGTACAGATGCAACATGTCATAAGTGAACATATATAGATAGAAAAAGAAATGCACTAATAGGCAGAAGCTATGCATTGTTTATTCAAAAAAGCTGTGGTAAAAGCAGAACGATACAAATAGTGCGACAAGCAAGGGACGGGACTATTTGACATGTCTCCCTCCAGGAGCGAGCTGCGGGATGATATGTAGAATAAGTATACTACTCGTTATAGAGACCACATGGACACTCGACGTAGCTTTCTGCTTCCCTGGCTATTGCATCGTTTGTTCGGTGATTCTACTGCCGGACAGGGCTTCTTGAGAAAGGAGTCCTGAAAGTAAGAAAAACAAAGAATGACACAATTGGGATCCCCTGGTGCGGTTGAGCCGCATTCTGGGCCTGCCGTGGTCGTGCCCCTCCCCCTATGCCCATGGTATTTCCAGAGCGTAATTATGTACGCGTAGTACAGGTTTTGCAATTTCGCGAGGGCTGGGGTTGGGGCCGCATTGCTACGCGTGCTCAGAACGTGCCAGGCGGCCTTGTTGTTGGTTACCCCGGGCGTGCTTGATGGTGTCCGGACGTTTAATAGCCGGACTCAAGAATTGCCTTGAGAGGCTGCTTTGTACTTCCGCCGCGAGAGCCGCTGTATGCTCCTCCATTCGAAGAGAGCGTTCAGTGTTTCTGTTGACCGTATTGACTCCTCGAGGGCCTGGCATCTTGAGCTTGAGGTATGCATAGTGCGGCACCACATTGAACTTTGCAAATGCGGTTCGTCCGAGCAGTACGTGATAGCCGCTGCGGAACGGGACTATGTCGAAGATTAATTCCTCGCTTCGGAAGTTATCCGGTGATCCGAAGACCACTTCAAGTGTAACTAAGCCTGTACAGTTGGCCTCTACACCTAATATGACGCCTTTGAAGGTCGTCTTTGTGGGTTTAATCCTTGAGGGGTCTATGCCCATCTTGCGCACTGTATCCTGATAAAGTAGGTTCAGGCTGCTGCCGCCGTCCATCAGGACTCTAGTGAGGTGAAATCCGTCAACGATTGGGTCTAGAACCAATGCGGCGCATCCGCCATGGCGGATTCTAGTGGGGTGGTCCCTTCGATCAAAAGTAATCGGGCAGGAGGACCACGGATTGAACTTTGGGGCGACTGGCTCCATCGCATATACGTCCCTTAGTGCATGCTTCCGCTCCCTTTTGGGTATGTGGGTTGCGTATATCATGTTCACCGGGCGCACTTGTGGGGATAGCCCTTCTGTCCTCTATTGTTCGGCGGCCGGGGCTCCTCCTCGTCATCGCTATGCAGCCCCTTGTCATTGTTTTCGGCAGTTAGCTTGCCTGCCTACTTTAACACCCAACAATCCCTGTTGGTGTGATTGGCTGGCTTTTCAGGGGTGCCGTGTATCTAGCACGAGCGATCGAGTATTCGGTCCAAATTGGACGGGCCCGGAGTATTCCTTTTGAATGGCTTTTTCTGCTGACTGGGTATAGAGCCTCTGAATCCGGCATTGACTGCCGTATCTTCAGCATTATCGCCATTAATGCGAAGCTTGTGCTTGTTGCGACGCGACCTGCCGTTGCTGTCCTTGGTATCCGAATACCAGGGCTCTTGGTCATATTGTTACTACGAGCTAGCCAGCTGTCCTCTCCCACGCAAAAGCGGGTCATGAGTGTTGTGAGGGCTACCATGGATTTTGGCTTTTCCTGTCCTAGGTGCCGGGCAAGCCACTCGTCGCGGATGTTATGTTTGAAGGCTGCAAGGGCCTCTGCATCCGGACAGTTGACAATTTGATTTTTCTTGGTTAGGAACCGTGTCCAGAATTGTCTGGCTGATTCCTCTGGCTGCTGAATTATGTGGCTTAGGTCATCGGCGTCTGGTGGTCGCACATAGGTGCCCTGGAAGTTGTCGAGGAATGCGGCTTCCAGGTCTTCCCAACAACCAATTGACTTCGCTGGCAAGCTGTTAAGCCAATGCCGAGCTGGTCCTTTAAGCTTGAGTGGGAGGTATTTGATGGCGTGTAGATCATCACCGCGGGCCATGTGGGTATGAAGGAGATAGTCCTCGATCCAGACCGCAGGATCTGTTGTGCCATGGTATGATTCAATGTTTACGGGTTTGAAACCCACAGGGATTTGATGATCCATCACTTCGTCTGTGAAGCATAGTGGGTGTGTGGCGCCTCTGTATTGGGCTATATCATGATGCAGCTCAAATGAGCTTTGTCTACTGTGTTCGGTCCGGCCAGAATTGCCATGTCTGGCGTGATGGTTATCATCACATATCGTGGGGCGCCCACGCGATCCGTAGATCGATCTTGTTTGCCTTGCCTTGTCCTCCAATATATCCCGCAGGTCTGGCGCATTTCCCCGTGCCTTGGTATTTTTTGAGCGGCGCCGGGGTACGGCTTGAGTGGAGGGCCGAGAGGCCTCTTTGTCACGGCCACGAGGTGGCCGGTCGGTCGTATCATGCGCTGGTGATGTAGGTTTAGGTGCTTCCTCCTTTAATCGGGGTAGTAGCCTGCATTTTGGGTAGCTCTTGGAGGGGCATTCGAGTTCATACTCTTCGGCCGCGAGGACTTCAGTCCTTCTGTCAACTACCAAGTCTTGGTCAGCTCTAAGCTGTTGCTGCTTTTTCTTGAGGCTGCTTGCCGTGGCCATAAGCCTGCGTTTGAAACGCTCTTGTTCGACGGGGTCCTCAGGTATGACAAATTCATCGTCATCGAGGCTTGCCTCGTCTTCGGAGGGAGGCATGTAATAATCGTCCTCTACCTCTCTGTCTGCCGCTCTCTCATGAGGGCTGACTTCTCCATCCTCCTGCGCTGAATCCTGCTAGAGGGGGTTTTCTTCGGCACTGTCTGGGGTGTTATTGTCTCCGGTGCTGGAATCTCCGTTTTTGCTATGGCGGGATTTAGAGCGGCGCCGTTGATGCCGGCGCTTAGACTGTTTCTTGGAGGGGTCATCCTCCGTTGTTCCATCGCCATTCCCATCATTTGGGATGTCCACCATGTATATGTTGTATGACGAGGTGGCCTTCTAGTGCCCTGTAGGCTCTGGTTCTTGGTCATCTCCTGCATCGTAGTCCATATCGTCGATGTCTTCGAAGTCGAAGTCGAGCATGTCGGTTAAGTCATCGACAGTGGCTACGAAGTGGGTGGTGGGTGGGCTTTTAATTTCTTCGTCGTCCGCATCCCAACCTTCCTGACCATATTCCGGCAAGGGCTCTCCTGATAAAGAGAGAAACTTTAGTGAATTCAGTATGTCGCCACAGGGCGAGTGCTGAAAGATGTCCGCAGCAATGAACTCCATGATCAGCGCCCAATCGGATTCGATTGGCAGGGGCGCGGAAGGTTCGGAGTCCGGAGAGGAGTCCGGCACCTTGGAGTCATGAGCTTCGCAAAGGACGGGGTTGGTGTTCGGCTCAATCGCCATAGAGATAGCAGCCCCAAGGCGGTGTCCAGCCACCCATCCTCGATCGGCGCAGTCGGCTCCGAGCTAAGGGTCGGAGCGGACACTTGTGCGGCCTCTAGGGCACTGTCCAGCAGCAGAGCTAGATCATGCCCATCATGACACTGCGGCGCGCTTGGCTGTGGCTCGAACCCGTCGAAGATCAAGTCTCCGCAGACGTCAGCCGTATAGTTCAAACTTCCAAATCTGACCTGATGGCCAGGGGCGTAGCTTTCAATATGCTCCAGATGGCCAAGCGAATTGGCCCGCAGTGCAAAGCTGCCGAATACGAAGATCTGTCCGGGGAGAAAAGTCTCACCCTGGACCGCGTCGTTGTTGATGATCGGAGGAGCCATCGGGCCTAAAGATGACGACACAGAGGAACTCTCAATGAAAGCACCAATGTCGGTGTCAAAACCGGCAGATCTCGGGTAGGGGCTCCCGAACTGTGTGTCTAGGCGGATGGTAACAGGAGACAAGGGACACGATGTTTTTACCCAGGTTCGGGCCCTCTCGATGGAGGTAAAACCCTACTCCTGCTTGATTGATATTGATGATATGGGTAGTACAAGAGTAGATCTACCACGAGATCAGAGAGGCTAAACCCTAGAATCTAGCCTATGGTATGATAGTTGTTCATCCTACGGACTAAAACCCTCCGGTTTATATAGGCACCGAAGAGGGTTAGGGTTACACAGAGTCAGTTATAGTGGTAGGAGATCTACATATCCGTATCGCCAAGCTTGCCTTCCATGCCAAGGAAAGTCCCATCCAGACACGGGACGAAGTCTTCAATCTTGTATCTTCATAGGCCAGGAGTCCGGCCGAAGATGATAGTTCGGCTATCCGGACACCCCCTAGTCCGGGACTCCCTCACTATGTGTTGGTGTAGTGTCCGGCGTGCTGTGGAGTTTACATGGCCCATTGAGCCATTCTACCAATACGGTTCCACGCCCTGGGGTGGGCTTTGGTTTCTTGGGGATTGGATCGGCTAACTTACGATAGTTCGCCCGTTTAGCTCGGACAAAGGTTTTGGTGAGAGCCGGACTATCCCAAAATTTTGTTTGGGTTTTCCAGGCGCTTTCCATCGCACAGTACTTCTGTACTATGGCTGCTAAGTCAGCAAAGTGTACTATGTCACGGCGACTTATAGCATTAAGGATCCCTTTGTTCGTGCAATTTTTGCAGAAAAGTGAGATTGCGTCTTCCTCACGACAGTCCGTGACCTTGTTTAGCACAAGGAGGAATCTGGCCCAGTAGCAATGTACTCTCTCCTGGGGCTCTTGTCTGATATGGGGGAGACGGTTTAAGTCCGGGTGGGTGGGTGTAGGTGAATCTGGATTCTGGTCCGATCTAACACCCAGGGGCAGAGGAGCTTCCGGGCTTGACAGCTCGGGACGCGGGTCGCTGCCCGATTTTTCCGGACCGATACCCGATTCTATGTCCGGGGTCTGGGTCATGTCCTCCCGTGAGGGGGAATCTGGCTCAGACAGCTCGGTAATCCGGACATAATTCGTCCTCAAAACAGAGGGATAATCCGTATGTGGCTCCTCCACTACCGCTATCTCGTGGGTGATCGGTGGGGATTTAATATCCCATTGGTCAGGTTTAAGCCCAATCTGGTCATAGTCTGTGGCGACTCCCAAAGCGGCGATGTGATCCAAGAGCTCATTAAGGGAGGAGAGCTCCTTTGGATTCATCTGTTCGGCAAGTTCCGGATTGACGTGGAGGCTATTCGTGATGACCCGAGAGGTCATCATCGGCGCGGCAGCCAATTGGGCGACCATGACGAAGCCACCTAGTCGGAGAGTTTGGCCTACAGCCAGCGCTCTCCCAGAGGTGATGTTGTCCTTGACAACGAGACGAGCCATCGAACCTTGCAGTGATAACACAGAGGAACTCTCAATGAAAGCACCAATGTCGGTGTCAAAACCGGCGGATCTCGGGTAGGGGGTCCCGATCTGTGCGTCTAAGGCTAATGGTAATAGGAGGTAAGGGACACGATGTTTTACCCAGGTTTGGGCCCTCTCGATGGAGGTAAAACCCTACTTCCTGCTTGATTGATATTGATGATATGGGTATTACAAGAGTTGATCTACCACGAGATTATATAGGCTAAACCCTAGAAGCTAGCCTATGATGATTATGTGTAGGACCTTGAGAAGAGGTGTTTAGAGGGGGGGTGATTAGACACTAAGTACCAAAGTTACAGTGTTTAAGTTTCCTTAAGTTTAAGTGGAGTTTAGGCACAAGTTTAACATTCACAATACATAACAAGCAAGCATGCAAGAGTATATGGGCAGCGGAAAGTAAAGCATGCAACTTGCAAGAATGTAAAGGGAAGGGTTTTGGAGAATTCAAACGCAATTGGAGACACGGATGTTTTTGGCGTGGTTCCGATAGGTGGTGCTATCGTACATCCACGTTGATGGAGACTTCAACCCACGAAGGGTAACGGTTGCGCGAGTCCACGGAGGGCTCCACCCACGAAGGGTCCCCGAAGAAGCAACCTTGTCTATCCCACCATGGCCGTCGCCCACGAAGGACTTGCCTCACTAGCGGTAGATCTTCACGAAGTAGGCGATCTCCTTGCCCTTACAAACTCCTTGGTTCAACTCCACAATCTTGTCGCAGGCTCCCAAGTGACACCTAGCCAATCTAGGAGACACCACTCTCCAAGAAGTAACAAATGGTGCGTTGATGATGAACTCCTTGCTCTTGTGCTTCAAATGATAGTCTCCCCAACACTCAACTCTCTCTCATAGGATTTGGATCTGGTGGAAAGAAGATTTGAGTGGAAAGCAACTTGGGGAAGGCTAGAGATCAAGATTCATATGGTAGGAATGGAATATCTTGGCCTCAACACATGAGTAGGTGGTTCTCTCTCAGAAAATGTATGCTGGAAGTGTAGGTTCAGTCTGATGGCTCTCTCCACGAATGAAGAGGAGGTGGAGGGGTATATATAGCCTCCACACAAAATCTAACCGTTAGACACAATTTACCAAACTCGGTGGGACCGAATCATTAAACTCGGTCAGACTGATTTAGCAAATAATGTGACCATTAGGTTTTTCGGTGGGACCGAAATGCAACTCGGTAGGACCGATATGGTTAGGGTTAGGGCATAACGTAATCTCGATAAGACCGATTACACAAACTCGGTGAGATCGATTTTGGTAATAAGCTTTCCAGAGAGTTGGTCAGGCAAACTCGGTTTGACCGATTACACAAACTCGGTGGGACCGATTTTGGTAATGAGTCAGCCAGGAAGATTGCATTGTAATCTCTGTAGTACCGATTGCTCAAACTCGGTGAGACCGATTTTGGTAATGGACATACACAAAGAGATTACAATCCCATCTCGGTGAGACCGAGATCCCTATCGGTAAGGCCGATTTGCTTAGGGTTTGTGGCAGTGGCTATGACATTTGAAATCGGTGGCGCCGGATAGAAAGAATCGGTGTGACCGATTTTGGCTTTAGGTTTAGGTCATATGTGTGGAAGTGGGAAAGTAGTTGAGGGTCTTGGAGCATATCACTAAGCACTATGGAGCAAGAAACTCATTAAGCAACACCTCATCCCTCCTTGATAGTATTGGCTTTTCCTATAGACTCAATGTGATCTTGGATCACTAAAATGGAAAATGAAGAGTCTTGAGCTTGAAGCTTGAGCCAATCCTTTGTCCTTAGCATCTTGAAGGAGTTCCCACATCCTTTAGTCCATACCACTCCATTGTTGAACTTATCTGAAACATACTAGATAAAAGTGTTAGTCCAACAAGAGATATGTTGACATTAATTACCAAAACCACCTAGGGAGCACTTGTGCTTTCAATCTCCCCCTTTTTGGTAATTGATGACAACATACATCAAAGCTTTAGATAAAGATATAAAGAATAGCAAGTAAAGCTTTGGAAAGACATGTAACAAGCATAGGCTCCCCCTACATGTATGCAATCATGTAAATATGGAATGTAGAGGCATGTGAGAGCATAACCATGATAGAGCAGGAAATGTGTTACATGTATCTTGGTCATATGCATCAGAGTAAAGAATATTAAAGAAAATACCTTCATGCTCATGTGTCCTTCTTGCAAACAGTATGTACATCAGCAAGAATTCCTCATACACATGATTGTGATGCATATACTTACCTTGTAGTCTTGAGTTGGCTTAGGATAGAATGAACCTGTGGAAACAAGGTTAGATAACACAGATGCACCTACTAGCCAGAGCAAACAAAAGAAACTACAAGAATACCAAGACTGGGATGACATGTAGAGAGTGAGTACTAAGTACCACATTGGATTAGACATGTCCCCAAGAGTAAAGATATGCAATGAATTTGAATGATTTCTTTCCCTTAGATGTCTTGCTCCCCTTGAATCTAGCATGGGATACTGGGAGAAGATAGGGAATAGAAAATCAGAGCTGAAAGATATGAATGAACAGGGCTAATGCAAGCTAATGCAAATAAGCATAAAAGATCATATGAACATGTCTCTCCCCTCAAGAAGACATGTGGCATCTCTCCTCTTGAACACAAAGCATCTGGGATCCTTCATAAATACTTCTGCTTAAGTATTCTCTCCCCCTGGAGATTTCTCTCTCTCCCCCTAAGGATCTCTCTCTCCCCCTGAGGAGGTGATAAACTCTTTCTCTGATGTGATCTCTCTCTTTTTTTGAAAGGGGAAACAAATATGCATGAGACAAATGCAAAAACTCAGAAAAGAACACAAGAGAACTTCATCTAGAGATGGTCGGCGACAAATTCACCTATGTTAGAGTATATTGACTTAGGAGTCAAGTGAGATCACTTGATCATAGGTCATACTCATCGTTTAAGCACAAAATGGGGTTACCATTTTTCGTTTAAGCATATTGATGTATTCACACCTTGTCGAGTTGCTTTAGCTCATGACTTTGAGTAAAGGTTCTCTAAGATAGAATAACATACCTTGGTTGGTGGTGTTGTCCATGTAGTTGAACTTGTGTGGGTTGCTCAAGGTTGATGTAGCTCATCAAGAATTTGGAGCACCACTTGGAATTTGAGTCCATCTACCTACATTGGTTAGTTGTTGCAAGGAAGAGCACTTGTGTATCCAAAAATGACAATCATAAAGCTCAACATAGAATTTGTCAAAGGATATGTTTGAGTGGTTTCGTGCTTCCTTGTCTTCAACCACTATAGTGTAGAGACTTGATGATGTAGAGATTGTTCAAGATGTGAGTAGATTACAATCTCATGGAATTTGATTCCACCAAGTACCTACATGGGTTAGATAACATGCAAGATACAGATATATCCAAGACATAAGATTTTCATCATAAGAGAAATATCAAGGATTAGTCATAAGCTCATGTCTTGCAAGTATCCAAGGGAGTTTCTACTCCAAGTATGAAGCATCAATGATGTTCAATTCTCCTCTTAACCTGCAAAACACTTTCTCATCAAGAGGTTTAGTGAATATATCCGCTAATTGCTTTTTGGTGCGAACATGCTTAAGATCAATGTCACCCTTAGCAACATGATCTCGAATGAAATGATGATGAACTTCAATATGCTTAGTTCGAGAATGTTGCACAGGATTATGACCAATTTTGATAGCACTTTCATTGTCACAAAGCAATGGAACTTGTCTCATATAAATCCCATAATATTTAAGAGTTTGGGTCATCCAAAGTAATTGAGCACAACATGAACCAGCGGCAATGTATTCTGCTTCGGCGGTGGATAAGGATACCGAGTTTTGTTTCTTGGAGGACCAAGACACAAGAGATCTACCAAGAAATTGACAAGTACCCGAAGTGGACTTCCTATCAACCTTGTCACCGACATAGTCCGAGTCGGAGTAGCCAACAAGATCGAAAGAGGCCCTCTTAGGATACCAAATGCCAAAATTTGGTGTATGGATTAAGTATCTCACTATCCTTTTCACGGCCTTAAGATGACATTCTTTAGGAGCAGCTTGATATCGTGCACACATGCACACACTTAGCATGATATCAGGACGTGAAGCACATAGATATAACAATGAACCAATCATATAGCGATAAACCTTTTGATCAACCGGTTCACTATCTTTAGTCAAGTCAAGATGTCCACTAGTAGGCATGGGTGTAGTCATACCTTTGCATTCTTGCATATTGAACTTCTTGAATAAGTCCTTGGTGTACTTCGTTTGAGAAACAAAGGTACCTTCCTTAGTTTGCTTGATTTGCAACCCAAGAAAGAATTTGAGTTCACTCATCATAGACATCTCAAACTTCTCCGATATTAGATTCCCAAACTTTTCACTAAAATGAGGGTTAGTTGAACCAAATATAATATCATCAACATAGATTTGGCACACAAATAGTTCTCCATTAGCCCTTTTAGTAAAAAGAGTAGAATCAATTTTCCCAATTTCAAAACCTTTTCAATAAGGAACTTGGTCAAGCATTTATACCACGCTCTCGGAGCTTGTTTAAGACCATAAAGAGCTTTGTGAAGTTTGTAAACATGATTGGGTTTCTTACGATTGACAAAGCCGGGAGGTTGCTTAACATAAACTTCCTCCTCTATTTCACCATTTAGAAAAGCACTTTTAATGTCCATTTGGTACAAGGTGATATCATGATGATTAGCATAGGCAAGTAAGATGCGAATGGACTCAAGTCTAGCAACGGGAGCATAAGTCTCACCATAGTCCATACCTTCAACTTGTGTGTAGCCTTGGGCGACGAGACGTGCTTTGTTGCGAACTACTTTTCCATCTTCATCTTGCTTGTTGCGAAACACCCATTTGGTACCAATGATGTTGTGATTGTTGTCGAGCTTCTCAACCAATGTCCAAACTTGGTTCCTCTCAAAGTTGTGTAGCTCTTCATGCATAGCATTTATCCAATCTGGATCTTCCAATGCTTCTTCAACCTTCATAGGTTCAATGCTAGAGATGAAAGAATAGTTTTCACAAAAGTTAGCTAAACGAGTTTTAGAGCGAGTGATTCTCCCGGTTTGAATGTCATTGTAGATTTGCTCGACGGGTTGATATTTAGCAATTCTTGCTCGAACTCGTGAAAGCTTTTGCTTGGGTCTTCGTTGAACATCTTCTTCATCTTGTTCTTCTTCTTGGCCTTCTTCATTGTTGGCATTGTCGTTCTCTTGTCATGGTGGAGAAGGAGGTTGTTGATGTTCATCTTGATGCACTTCCTCGTTTTCTTCATCTTGGTGTGTCCCACTTGTGGATGCTTCCGTATCAACTCTTGGTTCACCTTGTCGTGAAGTAGAAGCTTCCACTTGGACGGACGAGGTACTCTCCTTCACCTCCGTTGGACGGACCTTGCCAATAGACAAGTCTTGGATTGCTTCTGAAGGATCTTTATCTCCTACATAAATTGGCAATTGCTCTACTTGCGAGCCGTTAGATTCATCAAACTTCACATCTACCGTCTCTTCAACCTTTCGGGTGAAATTGTTGTAGACACGGTAAGTGTGAGAGTTTGAGCCATAACCTAGTAGGAAACCTTCATGAGACTTAGGAGCAAATTTAGAACGACGATGCTTATCAAGAATGTAGCACTTTGAGCCGAATACTCGAAAGTATCCAACTTGGGGTTTGTTACCGGTGAGGAGCTCGTATGTCGTCTTGCCGAGTAGCTTGTGAAGATACAAGCGATTTGTTGCATGACAAGCTGTCTCAACCGCTTCTGCCCAAAAGTGCTTCGGTGTCTTGTACTCATCAAGCATCGTTCTCGCCATTTCGATGAGCGTCCGTGTAACATCCCAAATTTCCAATTTGGCATGTTATACATAGATCATCCATGCATATCATATTTTATTGTTTTTCATTTGCAATCCTCGAGATCCTAAGCAACTCAAGGACCTTCGGAGAGAGTTGGGGATTTTCTAATTTTCATATTTGAAATTTTTATCAAATAGTGAAGACGAGGATTTGATTTTAATTATTTTCTCTCCGGAAAATATTTCATTTAAAAATATTAAATGAGGGGAGATAATATGACTTCTCCAAAATAATTGGAATATCGGAGGAAAAATGTTAAAATCATTTTTGGATTTTATTTGAGTTTATTCGGGATTTTATTTGCTCCTAGAAAAATGTTGCATGATTTAAAATTTGCATTTTAGGGGCCCAGAAAAGTTCATCTTGTTCTAAATATTTTATTTAGACGGAGAAAACTTGTTTTGGAATTTTTTAGATTTTTATTTATTTTTCTAGGAATTTTTCTTTCGGCGGAATGTTTTAAAAAAAACAACCTCGCGCCCGACTGGGCCGAAGGCCCAGCCGAGCAGGCCGCCCGTGCCGCCGCCGCCTTCCCCGCGCGCGCCGCCGTGCTTGGCACGGACGCCGAGGGAGTCCGAGCCGGACTCCACCCGGGCGCCCCCTTCCCCAAGCAGCCCCA
>NC_041385.1:226349532-226357616 GCF_002162155.2 Triticum dicoccoides
CCCGAGCCCCGCCGCCCCTCGCCGAAGCCGCCAGAGCCGCCCGCCCCGCCGGACGAGCCTCGCCGGAGGTACCCACCCTCGCCACCTGTTTTTTTTTAAAATAAACCCTTCGGTTTTATTATAAAAACCCTAGTTCGTTTTTTGTATAAATCGGTTTATTTTTTCGGTTTATTTACTTAGCGAACGTTCGTTCGACCTTTCGTTTTAATGAACGTGTTCACCGTTCAGTTTCTGCTAACGAACGTCCGTTCGTTTAGCCGTTCGTCGTTTTTCCTTTTTATCGGATTTATTCCGCGATTATTCTGATAGCGATTTCTGATCCGATATTCAAACCTGTTTATCTTTTCGCTCGTTTATCGGAAACAGGCGATTCAAGCGCCTGGAGTTTCATCTCGAAACCGTCTTTCCGAATAATCGACTCAAACAAGATTGTTCTTCTGTAAAATTTGACTTAGATCCAGATTAGCAAAACGAAGTTGTTTCTTTTGCTGTTTGAGTTTTGTTGCTTCGTTTGATTTGATTCTTTTTGCAAACCTGAGTTCTTAAGTTGAAATCTCCGGTCAAACTCTTTTATTTGGAGTTCTACTAGTGCATCTTTGATTGTTGCTTATGTATGTTATTGTTTGCTTGCGATAGAATTCCCGGAGTGCGAAGCGTGTTACTACGAGTCTCTAGGGTTCCCGGATCGTCAGCAAGGCAAGTAACACATTGATCATACTCTTTTCATACCCAGTTTTTATGCATTAGTTTCAATCCTCAAACATTGCATGACTAGGATGCCTTTAACTTGTGGGTTGGGAAGTAGTTGCTGAGGTAGAACCTATTGCCCTGTTTATTATCAAACCCTTGGGAGTTACTTCTACGTTATGCTTATTTTGCCATGCTATGTGGATTGGGTTTGAGTGATATCCATGAAAGATGTGAGATTGTTAATTAATGGTTTACTTAAGGTGGCAACTTTAATACACATCTGGGTGGATTGAGGCACCTGGGGTATCCAGTGATTGCCTATTTATTTTTGGAAATCCCGGCGTTACCGTGTGATTCTCCTATGGACCGCCACCCAGGCTCAAAGGGAACTGAGTCTATTCATGCTAGAAACTTCCGTGTGCAGCCGCAAGCTATTATGGGCTCTAGCATAGTTGAGTAAGTTGCGTGAAGCTCTCGAAGAGGTGGATCAGCAGGTAGTGGGTTTGTAGGTTTGGTATGGTCTGCCCGGAGTAGAGAGTTAATGCTCCTGAAAGACTGTGTCTCGGTCATCCGTCTCTCAAACACCATGCAGTGCGAGAATCAACGGAGGCGATCGAGTCTTGCGGGGAAAAGTGCGCAAACCTCTGCAGAGTGTACAATCTAATCATGGTTAGCCGTGTCCCCGGTTATGGACAATTCTGAGTATCTAGTACTTGAGTATTCGCATGTATCTCAACACTCTTAAATTAATATTGCTGGGTTGTTAACTATTTTTAATTGGGATCATTGAGTTGGGGTTACCTTCTCAAATGATGTTTCAACTACCATGATAGTTAAATTAAAACTGATTCATTTGTAGTAGGGAAAATTTGGCTTTTTGCAAAACTGTAACCATAGAGCTTTCCACCAGCCCAATTATGCATGTAGTGGTAGCATTATTCTGTTATTGCTCTTTTGTGTTACATTGCCAGCATATTCCATGTGCTGACCCGTTCTCGGGCTGCAACGTATTATGTTGCAGACTTTTCAGACGAGGAGTAAGGTTCGTAGGTCGTTGCCGTGCAGCTCAACTATGCCGTTGGAGTTGATGGACTCACTTTATCTTCCAAGCCTTCCGATGTTATCGCATTAGATGGCCTTAAGCCATATTATTGTAATAAGTTCTCTTTTGAGACATTCGATGTAATAAGTGTGTGATTGCTACTCTGTTATAAATCCTTCGAAGTACTGTGTGGTGTCAGCATTACTGATCCAGGGATGACACCTGAGCACAGAGACTTGACCATCTGAGGTCGGGTCGCTACAAGATGGTATCAGAGCACACGCTGAGTGTAGGACACGACCACTAAGACAAACCATAGGTCACCCTTCTCTTCTCATTTCTGACTCCTCTTCTTGTTCCACTCTTTAGGATGAAGGATATGAAGACCAAGTTTGCACAACCGGATGAAGACACACCTTTTGGACGCCACTTGAAGGAAGTCACTAGGTACTTGAATATTGGAATACCAAGCTTCACTGGGATGAACAACGCCACCCTACCGGAAGAAGAGCGCTGGATGATTCAAGTACGAGTTCCAGGAAGAACGTTCTCGCCAAATTCTAAACCCATAGAGTTTTCTTTCGAAGCACCCACTTGGAGCCTTGGCAAGAGTATGGCAGCTCATATTACCATGGGACGCATTGGAGAAATCTACAACAAGGAACTAGAGGATACCACCTATCAAATATGTGGGCGCCAAGATGAACAATGGGAAATGATCAGCACCAGGAAGGATAGATCTGTCGCAGCCTTTATCCAGGAACAAAACCAGCACATTCGACGTCAGGAGAACCAGATGTGCGCAGACATGATCGAGTTGAAGAAGGCGAAGACCAGGATCATCGAGCTGGAGGAAGAACTTAAGTTCACACGCGATGGATATGAGGAGGAAATCAAGACCCTATTGGAGAAGAATGACGACCTGGTTGAGAAGATCGGAATCTTTATGGGAGGACCAGTTCCGAGAGAAGACCCCATTCGTCCGGACAACTACATCATCATCGACGACACTGATTCGGATTCAAGTGATGATGACTACGAAGATGAAGCTAGAGCAAACATCATGGAGTCTTCCACCGATCAAAATTTCTAGATGACCACCATATGATAATAGTATTTCCCCCATGTAACTAGTAGTAGTTAGCACTTTTGCGATAGTCCTAGACCATTTTGTATGCCCTTGCTTGATTGATTGAATGAAATGCTTGTGTTTGCCTCATATACATATGGGTAGTGTTTCTCCCCTAGATCTTTTTCTATTCTAATCTCTTCCATCTAAAACCCATCAGATGCCTCCGAGGAGAGACCCCGATTTTGTTTTCCCACCGGAGATCACCCAATTGATCCAGCAGTAGAATGCCTTGATGCAATTGCTAGTTCAGAACCAGGGCAATGCCAATAACAACAACCCGCCGCCAGTGGATAACCTTGCCCGTTTCTTAAGGTTACAGCCGCCGGTGTTCTTCAGTAGCATCGAGCCAATAGTTGCAGATGATTGGATATGTCGTATTGGAAGGGAGTTAACCACCGCAGGATGCACAGATGCTGAGAAGGTGCGTTTTGCCGCACACCAACTGGACGGACCTGCAGCAGCATGGTGGGAGAATTTCACAGCCACCTATCCTATCGACACTGTCACATGGGCTCAGTTTCAGAAGGCTTTTCGCACTGCCCATGTCTTGACTGGAGCTATGCAGATGAAGAAGCGTGAGTTTCGCAATCTACGCCAAGGGAACCGTACTGTCGGCTAGTACGTGGATGAGTTTAGCAAGTTATCACGTTATGCCCTTGATGATGTGGCCACAGATGCCGCAAAGCAGGAGAAGTTTATGGAAGGGCTGAATGATGAGATGAGCATGCAGTTGATGGTAGCAACCTTCAACAACTACCAGGAGTTAGTAGATAAGGCCCTAATGATTGAAGGGAAGCAGCAGCAGATTGATAATCGTAAGAGGAAGTATGGACAAGGGAAATACAACTCAGGAGTTCACCAGAAGCCCCGCTTAACCCCGAATTCAGGAGGACTTGTTCATAACCATGGAGGACATAACCATGCTGGAGGAGGATCGCATAACCATAATGGTGCGAAGAACGGGAATGGGAATGGAGCCAACAATAACCAGAACCGCTCTAACCCATCTACACCCGCAAAGAGAGACTTAAGCCAAGTTGTTTGCTACAAGTGCGGGAAGACAGGGCACTATGCCAATGACTGCTCTGAAGGAAAGAATGGGAATGGAAACGGGAGCGCAGGGAAGAAGCCCAATCCATTCAACAAAGGACAAGTGAACCACGTTAACGTGGAGGAGGTTGAAGAGCAGTCGGACGCGGTAATAGGTAAGTTTTTAGTTCAGTCATTTACCGCTATTGTTCTTTTCGATACTGATGCATCGCGTTCATACATATCAAGGGGATTTGTGGAAAAGTTTAAGTTACCAACCCAAACCCTTAGGACACCCCTCTTAGTCAGCTCGCCAGGATCAGAGTACATGGCTAGCAGATGGTGCACCCAGATACCCCTAATCATTGGCACACATGTATTTCTGTCTGACCTAATTATCTTGGAGTCGCAAGGATTGGATGTGATATTAGGTATGGACTGGATGTCAAAGTATGGAGGAAGTATTGACTGTGCTAGTAAGTCAATTTATCTTACTACCCCGGAGGGAAAAAGGATTAAGTATGTATCTAGGCATGTGCCTAGGAGGAGCCAAGTAAACGCCCTCACGGGAGTTGTACAGGAGGAAGTACCTGTAGTAAAGGATTTTCCGGATGTTTTTCCCGAAGAGTTACCACGTATGCCACCAGATAGAGACATTGAGTTTTTGATAGAGCTATTGCCAGGAACATGACCGATATCTAAGAGACCCTATCGGATGCCAGCAAATGACCTGGAGGAAATTAAGAAGCAGATTAAGGAGTTGTTGGAGAAAGGTTACATTCGTAGAAGCTCATCACCTTGGGGAGCCCCAGTACTTTTGGTGGAAAAGAAGGATAAATCCCTGAGGATGGTTGTTGATTACCGAGCTCTGAATGAAGTAACGATAAAGAACAAGTATCCCTTACCGATGATCAATGATCTGTTTGATCAGTTACAAGGAGCTAAGGTGTTTTCAAAGATTGATCTACGATCGGGATACCATCAGTTGAAGATCCGAGAGAAGGATATACCCAAGACAGCGTTTACCACACGGTATGGATTATATGAGTATACGGTCATGTCATTTGGACTGACTAACGCCCCTGCCTATTTCATGAGCATGATGAACAAGGTGTTCATGGAGTATTTGGACAAGTTTGTTGTGGTATTCATTATGACATTATAATATACTCGAAGAACGAAGAGGAGCACGCGGAACACTTGCGTTTGGTTCTCGAGAAACTCAGGGAACACCAGTTATACGCCAAATTCAGCAAGTGCGAGTTTTGGTTGAAGGAAGTTGGATTTCTTGGGCATGTTATATCCGGAGAGGGTATAGCAGTGGATCCCAGTAAGGTTCTGTCGGTCACTGAATGGTTGGCACCCACTTCAGTTGGCGAGATCCGCAGTTTTCTAGGACTGGCAGGATATTATCGGAGATTCATCGAGAATTTTTCCAAGATTGCTAAACCAATGACTGAATTGTTAAAGAAGGATACTAAGTTCAAATGGACGGAGGAGTGCGAGGCAAGTTTTCAAGAGCTGAAGGAGCGATTGACTACAGCCCCAGTGCTAACCTTGCCAGATATACACAAGGAGTTTCAAGTGTATTGTGACGCCTCTCGCTTGGGACTTGGATGTGTTCTTATGCAGGAAGGAAAAATTGTTTCGTATGCCTCACGACAACTGAAGCCACACGAGTTGAGCTATGCCACGCATGACTTGGAGTTAGCAGCCGTAGTACATGCGCTAAAGACCTGGAGACATTATCTTATTGGAAACCGTTGTGATGTGTACACGGATCATAAGAGCTTGAAATACATTTTCACACAGAAGGAGTTGAACCTCAGGCAGAGGAGATGGTTGGAACTTATAAAGGATTACGATATGAAGCTACACTATCATCTAGGAAAGGCCAATGTCGTAGCAGACGCTTTGAGCCGGAAGAGCTATGCTAATGTTCTTGTGAGCAAGGGAATGCCAAAGGAGTTAGCTGCAGAGATCATGGAACTTCGACTGGAGATTGTTCCAAGAGGTTTTCTTGCAACAATGGAAGTTCAGTCGACGTTGTTGGACAAGATTCGAGAAGCTCAGAAGGAAGACAAAGAGATTGCTGAGATAAGAGAGAGGATGGGCGAAGGTAAAGCCAAAGGTTTTCGCGAGGATGAGCACGATACCTTGTGGTTTGAGGACCGAATTTATGTGCCCAACAATTCGGAGATCAGAAAGTTGATACTTCAGGAGGCCCATGACTCACCATACTCGATTCACCCCGGAAACACCAAGATGTACCTGGACATGAAGGAACGTTTCTGGTGGACTGGAATGAAGAAGGATATTGCCGAGTATGTAGCCGTATGTGATGTATGTCAGAGAGTAAAGGCAGAACATCAGAAGCCAGCAGGACTGTTACAGCTATGCCAATACCCGAATGGAAGTGGGACAAACTTGGTATGTACTTTATTACCGGATTACCCAGAACCAAGGCAGGATATGATTCTATATGGGTAGTTGTGGATTGATTGACTAAGGTAGCTCACTTCATCCCGGTGAAAACAACGTATACAAGTGCAAAGTTGGCCAGGATATACATGACCAGGATCGTACGTTTACATGGAGTTCCGAGGAGCATCGTATCAGATAGAGGAACCCAGTTTACTTCAAAGTTTTGGCATCAGTTACACCAGACTTTGGGAACCCGATTGGAGTTCAGTACAGCTTTTCACCCACAGACAGATGGGCAGACAGAGAGAGTCAATCAGATTTTGGAGGACATGTTGAGAGCCTGTGCGCTAGATTATGGATCTAGTTGGGATGACAATTTGCCGTACGCAGAGTTTTCTTATAACAACAGTTACCAGGCCAGTTTGAAGATGGCACCATTCGAAGCTCTGTATGGACGCAGATGTAGAACACCATTGATGTGGGACAAGGTAGGAGACCGTCAGTTGTTTGGACCAGATTTGATCAAGGAATCAGAGGAGAAGGTTAAACTGATCAGAGACAGACTAAAGATTGCTCAGTCCAGACAGAAGAGTTACGCAGATTCAAAACGCAAGGAAGTAATCTATGAAATTGGAGACAGAGCCTATCTACGAGTATCACCCTTGAGGGGAGTAAAACGTTTTGGAGTTAAGGGAAAGTTAGCCCCGAGATTTGTAGGACCGTATCGTATTTTGGAATGGATGGGAGAAGTTGCCTACAAGCTGGAGTTACCTGAAGGATTGTCAGGAGTTCACGATATGTTTCACGTATCACAGCTGAAGAAGTGTCATGCTGAGATGGCCGATATACCGTTGAATGATACAGTACCTTTAGAGGCGATTCAGCTGGATAATAATCTGACCTGTGAGGAGAAGCCAGTTAAGATTCTTAAGTTTGATAGCCGAGTCACTCGCAACAAGGTGATCAAGTTTTGCAAAGTTCAGCGGAGTCATCATACTGAGGAGGAAGCCACCTGGGAGCGAGAGGAGGATATACGAAAGGACCATCCGCACCTATTTTCTAGCCAACCCGAATCTCGAGGGCGAGATTCATCTTAAGGGGGGTAGGTTTGTAACATCCCAAATTTCCAATTTGGCATGTTATACATAGATCATCCATGCATATCATATTTTATTGTTTTTCGTTTGCTATCCTCGAGATCCTAAGCAACTCAAGGACCTTCGGAGAGAGTTGGGGATTTTCTAATTTTCATATTTGAAATTTTTATCAAATAGTGAAGACGAGGATTTGATTTTAATTATTTTCTCTCCGGAAAATATTTCATTTAAAAATATTAAACGAGGGGAGATAATATGACTTCTCCAAAATAATTGGAATATCGGAGGAAAAATGTTAAAATCATTTTTGGATTTTATTTGAGTTTATTCGGGATTTTATTTGCTCCTAGAAAAATGTTGCATGATTTAAAATTTGCATTTTAGGGGCCCAGAAAAGTTCATCTTGTTCTAAATATTTTATTTAGGCGGAGAAAACTTGTTTTGGAATTTTTTAGATTTTTATTTATTTTTCTTGGAATATTTCTTTCGGCGGAATGTTTAAAAAAAAACCTCGCGCCCGACTGGGCCGAAGGCCCAGCCGAGCAGGCCGCCCGCGCCGCCGCCGCTTTCCCCGCGCGCGCCGCCGTGCTTGGCACGGACGCTGAGGGAGTCCGAGCCGGACTCCACCCGGGCGCCCCTTCCCCAAGCAACCCCGCCCCGCCCTCCTATA
>NC_041385.1:226357988-226405500 GCF_002162155.2 Triticum dicoccoides
CGCCACCCCGCAGCCACCCCGAGCCCCGCCGCCACTCGCCGAACCCGCCGGATCCGCCCGCCCTGCCGGACGAGCCTCGCCGGAGGTACCCACCCTCGCCGCTGGTTTTTTTAAAAAAAATAAACCCTTTGGTTTTATTAGAAAAACCCTAGTTCGTATTTTTTGTATAAATCGGTTTATTTTTTCGGTTTATTTACTTAGCGAACGTTCGTTCGACCGTTCGTTTTAATGAACGTGTTCACCTTTCAGTTTCTGCTAACGAACGTTCGTTCGTTTAGCCGTTCGTCGTTTTCCTTTTTATCGGATTTATTCCGCGATTATTCTGGTAGCGATTTCTGATCCGATATTCAAACATGTTTATCTTTTCGCTCGTTTATCGGAATCAGGCGATTCAAGCGCCTGGAGTTTCATCTCGAAACCCTCTTTCCGAATAATCAACTCAAACAAGATTTTTCTTCTGTAAAATTTGACTTAGATCCAGATTAGCAAAACGAAGTTGTTTCTTTTGCCGTTTGAGTTTTGTTGCTTCGTTTGATTTGATTCTTTTTGCAAACCGGAGTTCTTAAGTTGAACTCTCCGGTCAAATTCTTTTATTTGGAGTTCTACTTGTGCATCTCTGATTGTTGCTTATGTATGTTATTGTTTGCTTGCGATAGAATTCCCGGAGTGCGAAGCGTGTTACTACGAGTCTCTAGGATTCCCGGATCGTCAGCAAGGCAAGTAACACATTGATCATACTCTTTTCATACCCAGTTTTTATGCATTAGTTTCAATCCTCAAACATTGCATGACTAGGATGCCTTTAACTTGTGGGTTGGGAAGCAGTTGCTGAGGTAGAACCTATTGCCCTGTTTATTATCAAACCCTTGGGAGTTACTTCTACGTTATGCTTATTTTGCCATGCTATGCTCGTAGACGTGGATTGGGTTTGAGTGATATCCATGACAGGTGTGAGATTGTTAATTAATGGTTTACTTAAGGTGGCAACTTTAATACACATCTGGGTGGATTGAGGCACCTGGGGTATCCAGTGATTGCCTGTTTATTTTTGGAAATCCCGGGGTTACCGTGTGATTCTCCTATGGACCGCCACCCAGGCTCAAAGGGAATTGAGTCTATTCATGCTAGAAACTTCCGTGTGCAGCCGCAAGCTATTATGGGCTCTAGCATAGTTGAGTAAGTTGCGTGAAGCTCTCGAAGAGGTGGATCAGCAGGTAGTGGGTTTGTAGGTTTGGTATGGTCTGCCCGGAGTAGAGAGTTAATGCTCCTGAAAGACTGTGTCTCGGTCATCCGTCTCTCAAACACCATGCAGTGCGAGAATCAACGGAGGCGATCGAGTCTTGCAGGGAAAAGTGCACAAACCTCTGCAGAGTGTACAATCTAATCATGGTTAGCCGTGTCCCCGGTTATGGACAATTCTGAGTATCTAGTACTTGAGTATTCGCATGTATCTCAACACTCTTAAATTAATATTGCTGGGTTGTTAACTATTTTTAATTGGGATCATTGAGTTGGGGTTACCTTCTCAAATGATGTTTCAACTACCATGATAGTTAAATTAAAACTGATTCATTTGTAGTAGGGAAAAATTGGCTTTTTGCAAAACTGTAACCATAGAGCTTTCCACCAGCCCAATTATGCATGTAGTGGTAGCATTATTCTGTTATTGATCTTTTGTGTTACATTGCCAGCAAATTCCATGTGCTGGCCCGTTCTCGAGCTGCAATGTATTATGTTGCAGACTATTCGGACGAGGAGTAAGGTTCGTAGGTCGTTGCCGTGCAGCTCAGCTATGCCGTTGGAGTTGATGGACTCACTTTATCTTCCAAGCCTTCCGCTGTTATCGCATTAGATGGCCTTAAGCCATATTATTGTAATAAGTTCTCTTTTGAGACATTCGATGTAATAAGTGTGTGATTGCTACTCTGTTATAAATCCTTCGAAGTACTGTGTGGTGTCAGCATTACTGATCCAGGGATGACACCTGAGCACAGAGACTTGACCATCTGAGCTCGGGTCGCTACAGTCCGGTTCTTCCTCTCAACAACTCCGTTTTGTTGAGGTGTGTACGTAGCCGAGAACTCGTGTGAAATCCCTTCTTCGTCAAGAATGGTGTCCACATTTGCGTTCTTGAACTCCGTTCCATTGTCGCTGCGAACCTTCTTGATCTTCACTTCAAATTAATTTTGGGCCTTCCTAGCGAAGTTTTTGAAGATCTTTTGGACCTGCGATTTATCATCGAGAAAGAACACCCACGTAAATCTTGAAAAATCATCAACTATAACTAGACCAAAAGAATTTCCACCGAGACTCTTGTAAGAGTTGGGACCAAAAAGATCCATGTGAAGTAACTCGAGTGGCCTCCTTGTGGTCATGATGTTCTTCACGGGATGCCTTCCTCCAACCTGTTTACCTGCTTGACAAGCACTGCAAAGTCTATCCTTATCAAATATGACATCGTTAACTCCAAGGATATGATTTCCCTTAATAAGCTTGTCAAGGTTTCACATACCAACATGACCTAATCGTCTATGCCATAACCAACCTTTTGAGGATTTAGCAATGAAGCAAGTTTTAGGTTGAGCCTTTTTAGTGAAATCAACAATGTATAGATCACCTCTACGCACACTGGTAAAGACCATTTTATGATTGTCTCGACGAAACACTTGGCAATCTACTTTAGTAAATAGGACATTGAAACCGAAATCAGCAAGTCTAGATACTAAAAGTAAGTTGTATCCAAGAGATTCAACGAGCATGACATTTTGTATGGAGCTATCATGTGACATGGCCACCTTACCGAGGCCAACCACCTTACCCTTTGAGTTGTCACCGAAAGTGACATACTTTCGAGGACTATCATTATCAGCAAGCTCACGAAACATGTCTTTATCTCCGGTCATGTGATCGGTACATCCACTATCAAGAACCCATTCCTTTCCTCCTGGCATATATCCCCGAAGATTTGCCATAAGACCAAAATGTTGCATTGCATCATCAAGATCGAAGTCACTATCATCATCCTCATCATAGTATCCATGTTCAACATCGTCATGTGGTGGATCAAATCCTAGAGAGGGTGATTCGTTAGAGTGAGTTTGACAATGATCTTGCTTGTGAATTTTTATAGCTTCGGAAATAATATCACTAATAATTCCAACATCTCCTTTGGCACGCATAAGGTTTGTAAGCTCAAATAGACGATCACCAAACATATGATCACTAGTATTCATCTTACTCAAGGCAATAGACTTATGGAGAATTTCATCAAGATTTTTCAAGGAATGATTTGGAAAGCGTTCCTCAAGAAATTTACATATAGTATAGGCACACTTAAGAGTAGGCAAACATCCAATCAAGTTTCTGGGCAATCCTCTAATGATAAGTTCGGCAGTTCTAAGATTCCTAATCATGTCAACTGTCTCATCATGGGTAGGATGCATAGGATCAACAAGAGGTGCACAAGGGCTAGCAATGTACTTGTTCAAATGATATTGATTGAAAATTACAAGCATCTCATTTTTCCACTCATGAAAAAACAGTCCATCAAGGATAGGCACTCTATGTCTAAGACTCCCCAAAGTAGACTCATCCATCTTCCTCCAATGGTGATTAAACCAAGGAAATAGAGACCAATGCTCTGATACCACTTGTAGGACCTTGAGAAGAGGTGTCTAGAGGGGGGGTGATTAGACACTAAGTACCAAAGTTGCAGTTTTTAAGTTTCCTTAAGTTTAAGTGGAGTTTAGGCACAAGTTTAACATTCACAATACATAAAAAGCAAGCATGCAAGAGTATATGGGCAGCGGAAAGTAAAGCATGCAACTTGCAAGAATGTAAAGGGAAGGGTTTTGGAGGATTCAAACACAATTGGAGACATGGATGTTTTTGGCCTGGTTCGATAGGTGGTGCTATCGTACATCCACGTTGATGGAGACTTCAACCCACGAAGGGTAACGGTTGCGCGAGTCCACGGAGGGCTCCACCCACGAAAGGTCCACGAAGAAGCAACCTTGTCTATCCCACCATGGCCGTCGCCCATGAAGGACTTGCCTCACTAGCGGTAGATCTTCACGAAGTAGGCGATCTCCTTGCCCTTACAAACTCCTTGGTTCAACTCCACAATCTTGTCGAAGGCTCCCAAGTGACACCTAGCCAATCTAGGAGACACCACTCTCCAAGAAGTAACAAATGGTGTGTTGATGATGAACTCCTTGCTCTTGTGCTTCAAATGATAGTCTCCCCAACACTCAACTCTCTCTCATAGGATTTGGATCTGGTGGAAACAAGATTTGAGTGGAAAGAAACTTGGGGAAGGCTAGAGATCAAGATTCATATGGTAGGAATGGAATATCTTGGCCTCAACACATGAGTAGGTAGTTCTCTCTCAGAAAATGTATGTTGGAAGTGTAGGTTCAGTCTGATGGATCTCTCCACGAATGAAGAGGAGGTGGAGGGGTATATATAGCCTCCACACAAAATCTAACCGTTACACACAATTTACCAAACTCGGTGGGACCGAATCGTTAAACTTGGTCAGACCGATTTAGCAAATAATGTGACCGTTAGGTTTTTCGGTGGGACCGAAATTCAACTCGGTGGGACCGATATGGTTAGGGTTAGGGCATAACGTAATCTCGGTAAGACCGATTACACAAACTCGGTGAGACCGATTTTGGTAATAAGATTTCCATAGAGTTGGTCAGGCAAACTCGGTTTGATCGATTACACAAACTCGGTGGAACTGATTTTGGTAATGAGTCAGCCAAGAAGTTTGCATTGTAATCTCGGTAGTACCGATTGCTCAAACTCGGTGAGACCGATTTTGGTAATGGACATACATAGAGAGATTACAATCCCATCTCAGTGAGACCGAGATCCCTATCGGTAAGACCGATTTGCTTAGGGTTTGTGGCAGTGGCTATGACATTTGAAATCGGTGGCGCCGGATAGAAAGAATCGGTGTGACCGATTTTGGCTTTAGGTTTAGGTCATATGTGTGGAAGTGGTAAAGTAGTTGAGGGTCTTGGAGCATATCACTAAGCACTGTGGAGCAAGAAACTCATTAAGCAACACCTCATCCCTCCTTGATAGTATTGGCTTTTCCTATAGACTCAATGTGATCTTGGATCACTAAAATGGAAAATGAAGAGTCTTGAGCTTGAAGCTTGAGCCAATCCTTTGTCCTTAGCATCTTGAAGGAGTTCCCACATCCTTTAGGTCATGCCACTCCATTGTTGAACTTATCTGAAACATACTAGATAAAAGTGTTAGTCCAACAAGAGATATGTTGACATTAATTACCAAAACCACCTAGGGAGCACTTGTGCTTTCATTATGATTGTGTCTCTAAGGACTAAACTCTCCGGTTTATATAGACACCGGAGAGGGCTAGGGTTTACATGTAGTCGGTTACAAAGAAGGAAATATAATATCCGGATCGCCAAGCTTGTCTTCCACACAAAGGAGAGTCCCATTCGGACACGGGACGAAGTCTTGAGTCTTGTATCTTCATGGTCCTATAGTCTGGCCAAAGTATATAGTCCGGCTGTCCGGATACCCCCTAATCCAGGTCTCCCTCACCCGCCGTCGGCCTCGACCTAAATTGGCTCGATGTCGGCCCTCCCCCTCCTATATGTAGCCACCGGAGAAGTCCCCTCGACCTCCTGACCCTCCCCACCTACTTGCCCCTCACCGCCGTGCCCCGCAGCCCCGTAGCTTCGCCGGCGTCCGAAGCCCTCCTCCGCCGTGTCCCCTGCCCTGCCCCTTCCAGTGACCCTCGGCGCTTTCTACGACCGGGAACGGGTGTGGCTCGTCCCCCTGAGCTCGCCCGTAGGTCGCATGGCCTGAGTGGTGGCCGGAGTCGGCCGGACTCGTCGCCGGAGCGCGTGGCCTCACCTCTTCCCAGCGCCCCGTTGGGAGGAAGAAGATAGGGGCGTTGACCCCCCTGGAGCCTGCGAGCTGGCCGCGGGCCCCTCCTGTCAGCGTCCCAAGGGTCGGCCCCGCGTTGACTTGTCCACGCTGACATGGATAGTGAAGACGTATTTGGGCATCTATGTTTTCATCCACCGAAAAAGTATTTCCCCAAGTACGCGTTCTGTTTTCTTGTTAAGGACCTGTTGGTGATGATTTTTATTGCAAAGATGTCCCTGGCAAAAAAACTATCATAACTTTTTATCCGTAACTCCAAATAAGGTGAAACCAACGCTCACTTCTTCGTCTCGTCGAGCCCTTTTTGTTGGTCATGCTTTCACTATGGTTTGACACTGTGAAAATGACCTTTATGCCCTTGCCCTTATTCAGCTCCCTCCGAGAGAGGACGTTTTCCGGCGATTCGTTCCGCGAGTTTTGTGCTATGTTGTTTTGTACTCTGTGATCATGTATACCTTCTAGTATTTCCTTTCTTATGTTTATGCTTGCTAGTAGTACATGTTGATGTTGGTGATGTTCATACTAGTCAGTATGCCATGCTTAGTGTATATGATTTATTGTTGACATGGTGGATAGTTATGTGATACCCTCATGATTATGTTCATATCATGTTCATGCATTTTATCATGGCTCAGCATATTTGCATTCAAGTTAACCGAATTAAATTGAACTTGAACAACTGTTGGCTGAGTCATGGTGCCGCTGAAACGATGCTGACCAGTGCAGCCACGCTTACCGGTATGGGACGGTCCTAACTGGGTCTATTGTCGTGCCTCTCGTTGGTGCCTCCAACGAGGGAAGGTTATGGGCGCGCGCTAGCCTGATTAGGTAGGCGGACATAAGCCTTGTGTGCCCACTGTTGAGTTAAGTTTTTGGGTCCCAGAGTGGATCGTTGCCATGACGGTGGTTTGAGGTGTCTTGAGGTAGGCACGGGGCCACCCATGACTTAGCCCAGAGGGGAGTGAGTCGAAGTGGCCGGGAGAGTGTCATGGCAGTAGATCGGTTTTGTCGGAATGTCGTTGGTCCACCCGAATGGGAGTGCGAGGCCATGGGTTCCGTAGTGTGGGTACAGTGTACTAACCTCTACAGAGTGTACATTAAATCTATCGATAGCCGCGCCCGCGGATAAGGGCCCAGGTCGAAAGTAGGTCACATCATGAGTCAACAGTAATAAGAATAATGTGCTTAATAATAATGAGATAAGTTGGTTGTGATCGCCGTAAGGATCACTGTTTGGGACCAAGTGTTGGTCGTGGTTGTGATCGCCGTAAGGATCACGGTTTGGGACCAAGTGTTGGTCGTGGATGTGATCGCCGTAAAGATCACCGTGGTATCGAGGATACCGAGTTGTTTTATATTCGTGATGTTGCACGAGAGTCGTGGGTAAAAATCAAGCTCCTTGTGGTCATTTATTGATTACTACGGTATTGTTTATACCAAGCTTGATTTGATCCTGAGATGATCGTGTGATGTCCGAGGTTGGTAAGTGATGCATGTGTTGGTTACGAGGTAACCCAAGCAGAATAAGTGGTGCATATAGTGTCATCATGTTGCATGCTAGTATTGTCGGATTAATATGTTCATGTTGTGTTAGCTGTATCATGTTTATGTTGGTCATGCCATGTTATTCTGATGATATCATGATAATTCATGTTTAACCTGTAATTGCCATGCTGTTGTTTGTCTTGAATGCTTCTGGTTATTGTGAGCTTGCAAGTACATTCAATGTACTGACCTGGCGTGTCATGCCAGTTTGTAGGTCATGCCGGATTTGATTGCTTGCTTGTCGTGGTTTCCGTTCGTGCGAGCTAGGATAAGCGTTCCAGCCAGAGTCCCTATGGAGTGGAGTTCACCACCGTCGTCGTTGTTCTGCTGCTAGAGTTCTTCCGCTGCATCGTGTTGTTCTGCTGCTTGCATAGAGCAACAAACAGTGGAAGGCGTAGTTTCACCGTGCCAATGTAATCATTGTACCCAAATAGATTATAATAAAGAGCTGGTTTGCTCTATGCTAAGCAGAGTATTCCAGAAGACTTCATCTTGATCTCTGTGCTGGAATACGGGGCGTTCCGGTTTTTTCTGAGCCAGGGTGCCACATCTAAGCAAAGATTTTCTTCAACATTCCTCAATTGTGTGGATTTTCAATCTATACAACTCTGGAACCTAAGACAAAGAACGCTTAGTGAAATTCTTCAAGACTCATCTGGTTAAATTCCTCAAACTTATTCCTTTCTGAAAAACCTTCTGAGAACGCATATGACCTCTCCAAATTCCTCGCAACTATACTCTGTTCACAGGTACACATGTCCGCTGCTGAATCACTAGGTTCTCATCAACTTAACTCATTTGCAGCGTTCCTCGAAGAAAAGTTGCACACCTCTTCAGAAACTTCAGTTGCTCATATTCCTCAGCTGAAGAAAATGGCTGACGGTAAGAAGCCACAGAAGGGTGGAAAGAGGCCTGAGGCCAACACAGCATTTGAGATCCCTGATGATGTTTATGTTGGATACTGCACCCCCTGAGGAAGAAAAAATCAGCGCAAGGTGCACATTCAAAAGATTGAGAGGAGATGGGCATGGGAACGGAGGGACTACAGATATGTCACTCCCAAGTATATGAAGAATTTCGAACTCAATCCTCCATGCCCAAGACCGCCATTGGCACCTGGCCAATTGGCAGATCCCACCAGCCTCAAGCGCGGTGAGGATTAGCCTGATGAATGGGCAAAGCACCAGGCCAAACTGGCCAAACAAGCAAAGGAAGCAGTGAGGAAATTTAATGAAGACTCTGCTGCTGCTGCTACCGCTGCTGAGGCCTCTGCTAGCAAGCCGAAGAAGGCCATGGCTAAGAAGCCTGCTCACAAGCCAAGTGCTTCACCCTCAATGCCCCCACGACCAAGTTGCTCAACAATGCCCTCACGGCCAAGTTCCTCAGCAATGCCCTCACAACCAGATTCTTCAAAGCCCTCACGGCCAATTCCTCAATCTGCTCCTCCTTCAAAGTCATCAGCTCCTCCGACAAAGTCCTCAGCTACTCCGACTAAATCCTATGCACTTGTGCATCTCTCCACATGCCAAAGGACCACAGGCATCTCAATTGCCTCAGGAGCTTCTGCGAGTGCCTCAGCTGCACCAAATTCCTCAACTAGCCCCTCTCTGCTGAAGAAAAAGGCCACTACTGGACAAGGCCTTCGACCAAGTCCTCACAAGAAGCAGGTCGCCTTTCAAGTGCCCTCTGATGACGATGAGGCTGATGATGATGAACTTCCCGAAATCATCAGAGACAAGCAGGCCAGGGCCGCTAGAGCCAAAGGCAGCAATGTGCCAATGTTATTGGATCCAAAGTTGATCTTAGACTTCATCGATTTATGGCACAAGGACCCAAACACGCCTTTGCCGGAGATGAACCTCACTCCTGGTCAAAGTCATGTGTTGACTGCCTTCATTGAAGAAGAAAAGTGGAAAATTGAAGAACGAAGAAGACTGAAGAAAGTGCAGTACAAGAAGCAGCGCTACCTAAAGGACAATGTCCTCACTCTTACCCCTGATCAACTCATTGCCTTGCAAGCTGAGATCAAGCAACTGAGTGATGAATTCAATCGCTACTATGCTGACTGGAAGGGTGCCAAGGTCCAGTACGTCAAGCTGACGAAGACATTTGCTTCAAGAGCTCCTGTGCATATTGAAGTCTCTCCGGTTGAAGCTTCTGCTCAGCCTACTGAAGAACATGCCAGCACCGCTGATGACAATCAGGCTGTTGGAGAAAATGAAAGTACCAGGGCTGATGACTACATTCCAACCGCTGAAGAAATTGCCAGGGCATCCACTAGTGGTGCGCCTGAAGAAAATGTAGAAGTCAGGGCAACTGCATCAGCTGCGCCTGAAGAAACTGAACCAAATTCCTCTGCTCCTCCTGCACCTACACCAACTCTGATTCTTCCATCTGCATCAGATTTGAAGAAGACCAAGGCTGTAGAGCATGCAACTTTGAAGAAAAGGAAGGCATCAACTTCGATAGATTCTTCAGCTCCAAAGAAGATGAAGCCTTTGACAAGCTCAACTAACAACCCAATTGATGTCGTTCCTGTCTCATTCATGCCATCAAAGGACCTTGTTCCTTTTGGTGAAGATTATGTGATTCCAAGCGAATCCGATGAAGAGAATCCTTCTGCTGCTTCGTCAGAGCAGTTGGATGAAGAAATTGAAGTGGATGCAATCCCTTCAACACCATTTGTCTCCTCGCCTATGCCTTAGTTCACTACTGAAGAGGCCGGCGTTGAAGAAATGGAAGATGAGGACGTGGACATTGGCTGTACCACACCTGTGCTGAATCATGACTTTTTGGAAAGTCAGCACCCCAACTCTCCGATGTTCACTCCACTTCAAGCAATTCCTCAGTCCCCTGCTGCTACTGAAGTACAAATGGGATCTGAAGAACCTCATGCAACCCCATCTGTCCATGAAGAAATTCCAGCCACTAGTGCCGATGAAATGTAAATGAAGAATTGAAGATCCAGGCTGCAGCTGAAGAAAAACCTCAAATTCCTCAGCCTATGGATCCTGAGATTGTGATTCCTGAGGTGGTGATGCAATCGACTGATACTCCTCAACTCAAGCCAAAGGATCCCTTCTCAAATAAACAGAAATTAAAGGCTGATGACTTGTTTGGTGAGCATGTTTTCTTCACTGAATTCAACCCTTATGACAATGCTCATCTTAGAAGGAAGCGCTTCTGGACTGCCAGCCAGGCCAATTTCTATTCTTCACTGCTTTTCAACAAGGACAAAGTCTTCGACCACGAGCATATTCCTCACGTGGACATGGAATCAATGCCTTGCTTCTCTCAAGTCCTCAATATGCTTCATGATGCAGGACTGCTCAACTTTTACTCTGACATAGTTGATTGGAATGAAGAGCTTATTCTTCAGTTCTACGCCACACTGCACATCACAGGTGATGCTGATGATATCAACACTTGGGTGTTGGACTGGATGACCGAAAACACTCATTATAAGGCACCGGCCTTTGAATTGTTTCATGCCCTGCCAATCAGTCGTCCACCTGAAGGTGCTCGTTGTATGTACCAAGAGCCTGAACTCACTGCTCATTACATGCAAGTGCTCATGAAGCCTCTGAAGCCTGGTCAAGCCCCAAGGACAAAATTCCTCGTGAAGGAATTGTTGTATGTGCCAAGAACCGTCTATCGCATTCTGACGAAGACTATGAGTCCTATCAAAGGCCACGACTCATCTGATGAGGGAATTGGTTGCATCATGAAGAATATGCTATTCAACATCATGCATGGCATCCCTGTCAATTATCATGATTTCTTCATGAGGACTCTGGCAAATGTTGCACTTTCTCCGTTTGAGCTGAAGCCTTATGCTCCTTGGATCATGAGATTCCTCAGAACAAGGTCTTCACTCAACTACAAAGCTGACTTTCAGAATCACCTCAGCTACTTGCCACCGATCAAAGTCCTCAAGCGTACATATTCCTCAGCTGATGAGAAGGGCAAGGCACCAGATGTTATCGATGAATGTAAGTGCATCTAGTGCCCTTAGTGATTTTGGTGTATTGAAGACTTATAGGTTAAGGGACTGATGCGTTTGTGAGTGTACACAGGTCTATAAGTCTATGAGGAGTTTGATATTTACAGAGAAAGTTGAACCCTAAAAATGAAGTTCTTCGACTAAGGACTTTGGATTTCTGAAGAATTTCTGAAGACTTTGAAAGTGAAGAAATTGGTGTGACCTTGAAGACTTGGCAATCATTCGAGGAACATGAAGCGTGAAGACTTTTGTTTTTCATAGTTTCATTTTCTCTTTCTTGAGTCATAGGAAACACCGTACTGTTAAAGGGGGTCGAGGAAATACTAAGGAAAAATTTCCATGTGATGCTCAACTCAAAATCCTACACCTACCAATCCCTTCGAGTGAAGCCATTGGAAATCTCATATAGTTCAGTGATTTTCTTCAGTAACAGAGACAAAGTTCTTCTGGTTGCTGAGGAATTTGTTCTGACTGAGGAGTTAGGAATTCGCCGGTGCCGATTGCCTACACATTGAGGAACATGATAGCCCTGAGGAATTTGAGAGCCAAAATTCCGACCGTTGTTGTGCTATGCGCTAGCTGTCCCAAAATATCTACCCACCTAACGGGCATATCATTGAAGGGCATTTATGTCTTATCATGACGGGCTGCTCCCTAGGCTATAAATAGCCGCCCCCTACAACCACTAGCTGGTTGGTTGCTCCGAGAGAAATTGACACTTGTCATTTGAGAGCATCCCATCCTCCGAGGACTTTGAGCAAAAATCATCAAGTGAGGAAAACCCAAACCCAACACACCTACAACCCAAAGTGATTGAGCATCACTGAAGAGATTGATCCTGTGTGGATATGATGCTTGTTACCTTTGAATATTGTGCTTCTTCCAGACGGTTAGGCGTCATGGTCTAGAGCATCCAAGAGGAATTGTGGATCGCCGAGTGACCTAGTCTGTGAAGGTTTGTAAGTCACCTGAAGACTTACCACGAGTGATTGGGTGAGGTCTGTGTGATCTTAGCTCAAGGAGAATACAGTGAGGACTAAGTGTCCTGGACTACGTGTTCAGGACTGGGTGTCCGGGACTGTGTGTCCTCAGTTTAAATACCTAGCCGCTCCAACCAGACGTACAACTGAGACAACAGTTGGAACTGGTCTACCAAATCATTGTCTTCACCAAGCTTACTGGATCTATTTCCTCAACTCTTTCATTTCCTCATTTCAGTTGTTGTGTGCTTGTTCATATCTGTTTGAAGACTTTGACTGAAGACTTTCTCAATTTTCTCATTTCAATTTCTTCAGTCTCTCCGTCTTCATCCTATGTTATCCTGTGTTTACGCTTTCTGTACTCTGTGCTTGTCTTCATTTCATCATGATGACTATGGTTGTGTTCTGCTATGTTTACTTTTGAGTAATAATTCCGCTGCAAGTAGTTCTTCATTTAGGAATTTCCTCATCCGCAAATTCCTCAGTGAAGAATTCATAAAAATCGCCTATTCACCCCCCTCCTCTAGTCAATATAACGCACTTTCAATTGGTATCTGGGCAAGGTACTCCCTTGTTCTGTGTGATTTTGGTTTAACCGCCTGGAGTTTTAGTTAAGTCGACTACAGGAATGAGGAATGTATCCTGCCCCATCTTTGACGATTATGAGTATCCCCGGTGGAAGGCCATGATGAAGAAGTGACTCATGGCAATGAACAGCAAACTGTGGACCATCACTGAGATTGGCCTAACCGATCTATGCAAGATGGCTGAGGCTGATGACATTCGCAAGTACACTCTACTCAACCTCACAGCAAAGGATGTCATCTGCTGCTGTTTGTCCCAAAATCAGTTCAGGAACGTTCTGCGTCTCAATCACGCGAAGCTAATCTGGGACCGGCTCTCTGAGGTCTACGAAGGTCATCGTACTCGTCATGATCCTCGGTTTGAGGATTTCAAGGATTCTCTCAAGGAGATGACTTTCGCACCTGAATCATCATCCTCCTCACCGTGCCTTATGGCAAAGGGTGCCAAGGTAACTGAATGCTACCTTTCCGAATCTAGTGATGATGAATCAGGTGATGAATATGGCCCCAGCTATGTCAAACTTGCTTCCCTTGCCACTAAACAACAAAGAGCTTTGTAAAAAGTTCAATACATGCTAAATAAGAGCAATGATATGTTGGGTGAGGAAATGGATCAGTTGAAAGCTTTGGTTGAAAGTCTTCAGACGCTTCAGTCCAAGTTTGACAACCTTCAAGGTCATCATAACACGCTCTTGTCTGATCATGAGAAGCTCTCTTATGAGTTTCTTCAAAGAAAGCAAGATCTTGAGAAGCTAAGAGTGAGTTATGAAGATCTTCAGAAGGAGCGCGATTCATTACTTGCTCAAGAAATCAGCACTACTCAGGAAGAATTCGTTCCTCCTTGTTTGAAGTGCATAGAACGCGAAACTGCTAATTCTTCACCTGAATGTTCTAATGCTTCTAATGCTACGAATTCTTCATCTCTCTCTGCTATCACTAATTCCTCATCTGAGGACATTGCTAGTATCACTGATGATGCAGGGCTGAAGGAATTGTACATGACAGGCATGTACAAAAGCCTCAAAGGGCATCAGACTCTTTGTGATGTGCTTAAAAAGCAGATCCTCAACAGGAACCCTAGGAAAGAGGGTATTTCCTTTGAGAGGAAACTCAATGCTGATGGAACATATTGGAAGCCTGAGCAGTACCCCAAAACCTCATGGGTTGCTGCAAAGGGACCTCCAGTTGATCGATCCAATTTATCTGGCTTTTCATGTAAATCTCCTCATTCTTTTGATGAGTCATTTGACTCCGACTATAAACATTTCAAAAATCAGAATGGTGAAGTATTTGCTAGATATGTTGGCACTAACTGCAGGAACAGTTCCGCTATAAAGAAAATCTGGGTTCCCAAAAGTTGTCTTGAAAGTGTTCAGGTGAATGTCCTCATGACACCACCTGTGAAGAATAGGAACTCCAGATCAAATTCTTCATATGGACCAAATTCTTCATATGGATCCAAGTCCTCATACGGACCAAATTCCTCACGTGGATCAAATTCCTCAAAAGGATCAAAGTCCTCATATGATCATCATCGTGCTAACTCTTCTGTTTCGCAGGGTAGAGCTAAGGGCTATGAATATGAGCATTATTCTTCTAATCAATATGTTCATAAGTCCTCGAAGAATTTCTCTGCTTATTCATATGCTTATCCTAACCCCTCTTATGTGAAACGAAGTGGACTAGCTTCTATACCACCTTTCTCATATGGTGCTCGCAGAGTGATGAATTCTTTGCCACCCCTTCATATGTGGGTGGTGAAGAAAAACAACTAATATCTTATGCAGGGTCAGGTCTCCAGACGTGCTTGGAACGTCTGAAGAATTTGCTGGAGACCTGAAACTGCCTGAAAGGACGCATGCTAATCATGAAGAAATGAACCTTCATTTCACACGTCCTCATACTGTTTATCTATTCAATTGGTTGATGAAATTGATCTGATGATATTGATGTCATATTCTTCGCTGATGAAGTATATGAGTTCGTAAGTTGCACTAATTCATCTGCAGGATGATCAACCCAAAGCCAATGAGTGGGTCCTCGATAGTGGATGTACGAATCACATGATTGGTAACAAGAATCTATTGATGGATGCTCCTTTATCACCATCACATCTATAGCATATCATCTTCGCTGACAAAGGAAAAAGTCAGGTATTGGGTCTAGGTAAGGTTGCGATCTCAAAGGATCGACACATGGACAAAGTCATGCTTGTCGAGTCCTTAGGATACAACCTCATGTCTGTCTCAATGCTTTGTGATCTTGATATGGTTGTTGTCTTTGGCAAATATCGTTGTGTTGTGATCATGGAAGCTGACAATTCCAAAGTCTTCGAAGGCTTTAGGAGAGAAGACTTGTACATTTTTTATTTCTCTACAGGACCACAACCGGCCGTATGCCTACTTGCAAAAGCTTCAGAAGGCTGGCTATGGCATCGACGACTTGGTCATGCTGGCATGAGGAATTTGCAGACACTTGCGAAGAAGAAGGATGTCATTGGCATTGAGGATGTCAAATTCCTCAAGGATCACTTATGCAGAGCCTATGAAGCTGGAAAGATGACAAAGGCCAAGCATCCAACGAGGAGTATCATGACTACCACTCAACCATTTGAATTGCTTCACATGGATCTCTTTGGTCCTAATCATTATTCTGCTGTTACAAATGATGCATCTCTATATGGCTTTGTTATTGTTGCTGGTTATTCTCGTTACACATGGGTGCACATTGTCACTTACAAACATGAGGTGCAGGAAGTCTTCAAACGATTTTCCTCGAGGGCTTCAACCAACTTTGGTGTGAAGATCAAGCACATCAGAAGTGACAATGGGACTGAGTTCAAGAATTCTGGTCTTGATGACTATCTTGATGAACTTGGTATTACTCATGAGTTATCTGCTCCTTATACTCCTCAACAGAATGGCGTCGTGGAGCGCAAGAATAGACTCTTGTTGAGATGGCTCGCACTATGCTTGATGAATACAAGACACCTCGTCGTTTCTGGATTGAGGCTATTGATACTGCGTGCCACATCATCAACAGAGTATATCTTCCTAAATTCTTCAAGAAGACTGCTTATGAACTCCTCATTGACAAGAAACCCAATGTGAGTTACTTCAAAGTCTTCGGTGCTAAACGTTGGATTAGAGATCCTCATCACAATTCTAAATTTGCATCGAAAGCACACGAGGGTTTTATGCTTGGTTACGGAAAGGACTCGCACACCTACAAAGTCTTGAACAACGTTCTTCACAAGGTTGTTGAAATTGTAGATGTGCGGTTCGATGAAACTAATGGCTCGCAAAGAGAGCACCTATCTTCTGTGTTAGATGAACCAGCACCTGAGGAATCTATCAAGTTCAATGCTACTGAGGATGTCATTCCTACCGAAGAATCTGCTGAATAATTCATTCCAGAACGTGAAGAACGTCGAGCTGGCACACCTGAAGAAAATGGTGCTGAGGAAAATGCTCCTGAAGAAAATGCGGATCAAAATCCTCGAAGACAACCCGCTCATCCTCGCATTGCAAATGAAGTGCAAATTGAGAAGATCATCAATGACATTGAAGCACCAGGTCCTCTCACACGCTCAAAAGCTTCACATTTGTCTAACTTTTGTGGGCACTTTGCTTTTGTCTCTATCACAGAGCTCACTAAGGTAGATGAAGCATTTCTGGAGCCTGAGTGTATTCAAGCTATGCAAGAAGAATTACATTAGTTCGAGCTCAACAACGTCTAGGAACTGGTCAAACGTCCAGATCCTCGCAAGCACAACATTATTGGCACAAAGTGGATCTACCGCAACAAGCAAGATGAAAATGGCCTTGTTGTGAGGAATAAGGCACGGCTTGTAGCGCAAGGCTACACACAGGTTGAAGGAATTGACTTCGATGAAACTTTTGCACTTCTTGCTAGACTTGAGGCTATTCGCATATTACTTGCTTATGCTAACCATCATGATATTATCTTACAACAAATGGATGTGAAAAGTGCATTCCTCAATGGTAAGCTTGAGGAAGAAGCATATGTTGCTCAGCCCCCAGGTTTTGAAGATCCAAAGCATCCTGACAAAGTCTTCAGACTTAATAAGGCCCTGTATGGCCTCAAGCAGGCCCCTCGGGCGTGGTATGATACTTTGAAGGAATTCCTCATGAAGAAAGGCTTCAAACCCGGTTCACTTGACCCAACTCTTTTCACTAAATCTTACGATGGTGAATTGTTTGTGTGCCAAATTTATGTTGATGATATCATTTTTGGCTGTACTGACCAACGATACAGTGATGAATTTGCATATATGATGAGTGAAGAATATCAAATGTCTACGATGGGAGAATTGAAATTCTTTTTAGGTCTTCAAATTCGTCAACAGCGCAATGGCATATTCATATCTCAGGAGAAATACCTCAAGGACGTATTGAGGAAATTCGGCATGCAAGATTGCAAATGGGTCAAAATTCCAATGCCCACAAATGGCCATCTATGCACTGATGAAAATGGTAAAGACTTCGATCAAAAGGTATACCGCTCCATGATTGGCTCTTTATTGTACCTATGTGCATCTAGGCCGGATATTATGCTTAGTGTTTGCATGTGTGCCCGATTTCAAGCTACACCGAAGGAATCACACCATAAGGCTGTGAGGCATATTCTTAGATATTTAGCTCACACACCAACACTTGGATTATGGTATCCCGAGGGCTCTTCGTTTGATCTCATTGGATATTCAGACTCTGACTATGCTAGCGATCATGTGGACCGCAAGTCAACGTCAGGCACATGCTATTTCCTCGGACGATCTTTGGTCTGTTGGTCCTCGAAGAAATAGAACTGCATATCACTCTCCACTGCAGAAGCTGAGTACATCGTTGCTGGATCATGATGTGCTCAATTACTATGGATGAAGAAAACACTCAAGGACCATGGCATCAACATGAAGAATGTGCCTATCTACTGTGACAATGAGAGTGCTATCAAGATTGCTCATAACCCAGTTCAGCACTCGAAGACAAAGCACATCCAGATTTGTCATCATTTTCTTCGTGATCATGTGTTGAAGGGCGACATCTCCATCGACCATGCAAGCACTAAAGACCAGCTGGCCGATATCTTCACTAAGCCCTTGGATGAGAAGAGATTTAGCAAGTTGCGGTGTGAGCTAAATATCCTAGAATCTTCAAATGTTCTCTGAAAAGGACACACATCCTAACACTAATGCTGACTTGATGACTTAGATGCGCAACACACGAAGTAACGTTTTTCTTCAATCAATGAAGACTAACCCTCTAAGTGTGATGAAATTAATAAATAAATTGATTCTTAGAGCCCTACGACAACTGTACGCGGTGTCTGAAATCAGCTTTCTTATACGGTGGGTTACGCCACCAACCAAAGTTGAAAATCTTCAATTTGAGTTTTTCTTTGTTTTTGAAATTCCTCGGCTTTTCAAATTCTTCAACTTTGCATTGTCTTCACTCTTTCCGACGTTGTTCTTCATTTGAATATACATATGTGTGTGTGTGTGTGTGTGTGTGAGTTTATGTCCTCTACAACATTCACTTATTGCTAATTCTTCAAGTTGATTTCTTCTGGCAAGTGAATGTGATCGGACCCTTCCCCCTCTATGCTAAACTCAACCAAGTGTGTTCACAAATTCTTCATGTGTGTTTTCTTTGAAACTCGTTCAAAATCTTCACTGTGTCCTTCACAGCTGAAGAAATTGCGAACGGAACTTTTAACTTATCTTATCTGAATTTTTGGCTTTGCCGCTCAAACCGTTCCGCATCCCACGACAATACTTATCTACTCACCCACGATCCTACATGATCACCACCTCTCAGTATGTGGGTGACACATGTCAAGCGAATGAGAAGGGCCAGGGGCACGTTCGTCTGATTTCCTCGGGCGTACAGTTTTTCACTTTCACTATAAATACCCCTGCTTCTTCCTCACTTTGTTTTACCCGCTCGCTCTCACTCCCACTCGAGCTTCTCAAACCCTAGCGCCGCCGCTACTTCATCATCGTCGGTGAGGAAGAGCTTCACTGCCTCGACCTGATCGCCATCGTACTCGCGCCGGTTGCGGATTTCTTCACTCCGCCGCCGCTGTAGCCGTCTTCCTCTGCCGAGTTAGTGCGTGGAAGATCTGAACTGACAAACTTCACATCTACTCTTCCCAGTTCATCGTGTTCTTCATCAAGGGTAATGAAAAGTTACTTTTACTGTCCTCTTTAATTCATATGTTTTCTTGAAAATCTTCAAAGGTGTTTATTCTTCAAGTCTTCACACACAGGAACACCTTACATGTCATCTGCTCTTGATTCGTTTATCTAAGCGATGATTTTCTTCAAGATTCCTCAATTGTGTGGATTTTCAATCTATACAACTCTGGAACCTAAGATTAAGGACGCTTAGTGAAATTCTTCAAGACTCATCTGGTCAAATTCCTCAAACCTATTCTTTTTGAAAATCTTTTGAGAACGCATATGACCTCTCCAAATTCCTCGCAACTATACTCTGTTCACAGGTACTCATGTCCGCTGCTGAATCACTTGGTTCTCATCAACTTAACTCATTTGCAGCGTTCCTCGAAGAAAAGTTGCACACCTCTTCAGAAACTTCAGTTGTTCATATTCCTCAGCTAAAGAAAATGGCTGATGGAAAGAAGCCTCAGAAGGGAGGAAAAAGGCCTGAGGTCAATACTGCTTTCAAAATCCTGAGGACATATACAAGGGTTACTGCACTCCTGATGAGGCCAAATTTGGCAAGGAGGACAAAAATCAGCGCAAGGTGCGCATACAGAGGATAGAGGGAGATGGGCACGGGAATGGAGGGAGTACAGATATGCTACTCCCAAGTATATGATGAAATTCGCACTCAACCCTCCATGCCCAAGACCTCCATTGGCACCTGGCCAATTGGCAGATCCCACCAGCCTCAAGCGCGGTGAGGATTATCCTGATGAATGGGCAAAGCACCAGGCCAAACTGGCCAAACAAGCAAAGGAAGCAGTGAGGAAATTCAATGAAGACTCTGCTGCTGTAGCTACCGCTACTGAGGCCTCTGCTAATAAGTCGAAGAAGGCGATGCCTAAGAAGCATGCGCATAAGCCAAGTGCTTCACCCTCAATGCCCTCACGGCCAAGTTCCTCGGCAATGCCCTTACGGCCAGATTCTTTAAAGCCCTCACGGCCAATTCCTCAGACTGCTCCTCCTTCAAAGTCCTCAGCTCCTCCGACAAAGTCTTCAGCTGCTCCGACCAAATCCTCTGCACCTGTGCATCTCGCCATGTGCCAAAGGACTACAGGCATCTCAATTGCCTCAGGAGCATCTGCAAGTTCCTCAGCTGGCCCCTCTCTGCTGAAGAAAAAGGCCACTTCTGGACGAGGCCTTCGACCAAGTCCTCACAAGAAGCAGGTCTCCTTCCAAGTGCCATCTGATGACGATGAGGCTGATGATGAAGAACTTGCCGAAATCATCAGAGACAGGTATGCCAGGGCCGCCAGAGCCAAAGGCAGCAATGTGCCACTGCTATTGGATCCAAAGTTGATCCTCGACTTCATTGACCTATGGCACAAGGACCCTAACACGCCTTTGCCGGAGATGAACCTCACTCCTGGTCAAAGTCATGTTCTGACTGCTTTCATTGAGGAAGAGAAGTGGAAATTTGAAGAAGGCAGAAGACTGAAGAAAGCGCAGTACAAGAAGCAGCGCTACCTCAAGGACAATGTCCTCAATCTTACCCCTGATCAACTCATTGCCTTGCAAGCTGAGATCAAGCAACTGAGTGATGAATTCAATCGCTACTATGCTGATTGGAAGGGCGCCAAGGTCCGGTTCGTCAATCTGACAAAGAAATTCACTTCAAGTGCTACTGCTCCAGTGCACATTGAAGTTACTCCGGCTGAAGCATCTGCTCAGCCCACTGAAGAACATGCCAGCATTGCTGATGACAATCAGGCTGCTGAAGAAAATGAAAGTACCAGGGCTGATGACTGCATTCGAGCCGCTGAAGAAATTGCCAGGGCATCCACTAGTGGTGCACCTGAAGAAAGTGAAGAAGTCAGGGCAACTGCATCAGTTGCGCCTGAATAAACTGCACCAAATTCCTCTGCTCCTCCCGCCTACACCAACTCCGATCCTTCTATCTACATCAGATGCGAAGAAGACCAAGGCTGCAGAGCATGCAACTATTAAGAAAAGGAAGGCATCAACTTCATCAGATTCTTCAGCTCCGAAGAAGATGAAGCCTTTGACAAGCTCATTTCACAACCCAATTGATTTCGTTCCTGTCTCATTCATGCCATCAAAGGACCTTGTTACTTTCGGTGAAGATTATGTAATTCCAAGCGAATCCGATGAAGAGAATCCTTCTGCTGCTTCGTCAGAGCGGTTGGATGAAGAAATTGAAGTGGATGAAATCCCTTCAACACCAGTTGTCTCCTCGCCTATGCCTTAGTTCACTGCTGAAGAGGCCGGTGTTGAAGAAATGGAAGATGAGGATGTGGACATTGGCTGTACCACACCTGTGTTAAATGATGACTTTTGGGAAAGTCAGCACCCCAACTCTCCAATGTTCACTCCACTTCAAGCAATTCCTTAGTCCCTAGCTGCTACTGAAGTACAAATGGGATCTGAAGAACCTCATGCAACCCCATCTGTCCATGAAGATATTCCAGCCACTAGTGCTGAAGAAATTGTAAATGAAGAATTGAACACCCAGGCTGCAGCTGAAGAAGAGCCTCAAATTTCTCAGTTTGTGGATCCTGAGATTGTGATTCCTGAAGTGGTGATGCAATTAACTGACACTCCTCAGCCCAAGCCAAAGGATCCCTTCTCAAAGAAGCAGAAATTCAAGGCTGATAGCATGTGTTCTTCACTGATTTCAACCCTTATGACAATGCTCGTCTTAGAAGGAAGCGCTTCTGGACTGCCAGCTAGGCCAATTTCTATTCTTCTCTGCTCTTCAACAAGGAAAAACTCTTTAACCACGAGCATATTCCTCACGTGGACATGGAATCAATGCCTTGCTTCTCTCAAGTCCTCAGTATGCTTCATGATGTAGGCTTGCTCAACTTTTGCTCAGACATAGTTGATTGGAATGAAGAGCTTATTCATCAGTTCTACGCAACACTCCACATCACAGGTGATGCTAATGATATCAACTCTTGGGTGTTGGACTGGATGACCGAAAACACTCACTATAAGGCACCCTCCTCTGAATTACTTCATGCCCTGCCAATCAGTCATCCACCTGCTGGTGCTCGTTGTCTGTACAAAGAGCCTGAACTCACTACTCATTACATGCAAGTGATCATGAAGCCTCTAAAGCCTGGTCAAGCCCCAAGGACCAAATTCCTCATGAAGGAATTGTTGTATGTGCCAAGAACCATCTATCGCATTCTGACGAAGACTATAAGTCCTATCAAAGGCCACGACTCATCCGATGAGGAAATTATTGGCATGATGAAGAATATACTATTCAACATCATGCATGGCATCCCTATCAATTATCATGATTTCTTCATGAGGACTCTAGCAAATGTTGCACTTTCACCGTTTGAGCTGAAGCCTTATGCTCCTTGGATTATGAGATTGCTCAGAACAAGGTCTTCACTCAACTACAAAGCTGACTTTCAGAATCACCTCAGCTACTTGCCCCCGATTGAAGTCCTCAAGCGGACATATTCCTCAGCTGATGAGAACGGCAAGGCACCAGCTGTTATCGATGAAGGTATTTGAGGGAGTCCTGAACTAGGGGTGTCCGGATAGCCGAACTATCATCATCGGCCGGACACCAAGACTATGAAGATACAAGATTGAAGACTTCGTCCCGTGTCTGGATGGGACTTTCCTTGGCATGGAAGGCAAGCTTGGCAATACGGATATGTAGATCTCCTACCATTGTAACCGACTCTGTGTAACCCTAGCCCTGTCCGGTGCCTATATAAACCGGAGGGTTTTAGTCCATAGGACGAACAACAATCATACCATAGGCTAGCTTCTAGGGTTTAGCCTCCTTGATCTCGTGGTAGATCCACTCTTGTACTACCCATATCATCAATATATCAATCAAGCAGGAGTAGGGTTTTACCTCCATCGAGAGGGCCCGAACCTGGGTAAAAACATCATGTCCCTTGTCTCCTGTTACCATCCGCCTAGACGCACAGTTCGGGACCCCCTACCCGAGATCCGCCGCTTTTGACACCGACGTTGGTGTTTTCATTGAGAGTTCCTATGTGTCGTCACCGAAAGGCTTGATGGCTCCTTCGATCATCAACAATGACGCAGCCCAGTGTGAGACTTTTCTCCCCGGACAGATCTTCGTATTCGGCGGCTTTGCACTGCGGGCCAATTAGCTTGGCCATCTCGAGTAGATCGAAAGCTACGCCCCTGGCCATCAGGTCAAATTTGGAAGTCTAAACTTCACGGCTGACATCCACGGAGACTTGATCTTCGATGGATTCGAGCCACAGCCGAGCGCGCCGCACTGTCTCGATGGGCATGATTTAGCTCTGCTACCGGACAGTGCCCTGGAGGCCGCACATGAGTCCGCTCCGACCCCTAATTTGGAGCCGATTGCGCAGATCGAGGATGGGTGGCTAGACACCGCCTCGGGGACTGCTGCCCCTACGGCGATGGAGCCGAATACTGACCTTGTCCCTTATGATGCTCGTGACTCCGAGGTGTCGGACTCCTCGCCGGACTCCGAACCTCCTGCGCCCCCTCCAATCGAATCCGATTGGGCGCCGATCATGGAGTTCACCGCTGCGGACATCTTTCAACACTCACCTTTTGGCGACATCTTGAACTCGCTAAAGTACCTCTCGTTATCAGGAGAGCCCTGGCCGGACTGCGGTCAGGACGGTTGGGATGCGGACGACGAAAAAATTCAAAGCCCACCCACCACCCACTTTGTAGCCACTGTCGACGATCTAACCGACATGCTAGACTACGACTCCGAAGACATCGATGGTATGGACGATGATGCCGGAGACGACCAAGAACCAGCGCCTACGGGGCACTGGAAGACCACCTCGTCATATGACATATACATGGTGGACATCCCAAAGGATGGGAATGGCGAGGAAGCAGCGGAGGAAGACTCCTCCAAGAAACAGCCCAAGCGCCGGCGTCAGCGGCGCCGCTCTAAATCCCGCCACAGCAAGAATGGAGATTCCGGCACCGGAGATAATAACACCCCAGAGAGTGCCGAAGACAACCCCCTCCAGCAAGATTCAGCACAGGAGGACGGAGAAGCCAGCCCTCATGACAGAGCGGCAGACAAAGAGGTAGAGGATGATAATTACATGCCTCCCTCCGGAGACGAGGCAAGCCTCAACGACGACGAATTTGTCGTGCCCGAGGATCCCGTCGAACAAGAGCGTTTCAAACGCAGGATAGTGGCCACAGCGAATAGCCTAAAGAAAAAGCAGCAACAGCTTAGAGCTGATCAAGACCTGCTAGCTGACAGATGGACTGAAGTCCTTGCGGCCGAAGAGTATGAACTCGAACGCCCCTCCAAAAGCTACCCCAAACGCAAGTTGCTCCCCCGATTAGAGGAGGAGGCATATAAACCTGCATCACCAGCGCACAATACGGCTGACCGACCACCTCGTGGTCGCGACAGAGAGGCCTCTAGGCCCTCCACCGGAACCGTACCCCGGCACCGCTCGAAAAGTACGAAGCCACGGGGGAATGCGCCGGACTTGCGAGACATATTGGAGGATAAGGCAAGACAATCAAGATCGATCTACAGATCGCGTGGGCGCCCCACGATGCGCAACAACGATCGTCGCGCCGGATACAGCAACTCCGGCCGGGCCGAACACAGTAGACAAAGCTCACTTGAGCTACGTCGTGATATAGCCCAATATAGAGGCGCCGCACACCCACTATGCTTCACAGATGAAGTAATGGATCATCAAATCCCCGAAGGGTTTAAACCCATGAACATTGAATCCTACGATGGCACAACAGACCCCGCGGTTTGGATCGAAGACTATCTCCTTCATATCCACATGGCCCGCGGTGACGATCTTCACGCCATCAAATATCTCCCACTCAAGCTTAAAGGACCAGCTCGGCATTGGCTTAACAGCTTGCCAGCAGAATCAATTGGGTGTTGGGAAGACCTGGAAGCCGCATTCCTTGACAACTTCCAGGGCACATATGTGCGACCACCAGACGCCGATGACCTAAGCCACACAATTCAACAGCCAGACGAATCGGCCAGACAGTTATGGACACGGTTCTTAACAAAAAAAATCAAATCTTCGACTGTCCGGATGCAGAGGCCCTCACGGCCTTCAAACATAACATCCGCGACGAGTGGCTTGCCCGGCACCTAGGACAGGAAAAGCCGAAATCCATGGCAGCCCTCACATCACTTATGACCCGCTTCTGCGCGGGAGAGGACAGCTGGCTAGCCCGCAGTAACAACCTCAGCAAAAAATTTGGCAGTCCGGATACCAAGGACCGCAATGGCAGGTCGCGTCGCAACAAAAACAAATGCCGCGTCAACGGTGATAACACTGAGGATACGGCAGTCAACGCCGGATTCAGAGGCTCTAAACCCGGTCAGCGGAAAAAGCCATTCAAAAGAACTATTTCGGGTCCATCCAATTTGGATCGAATACTCGACCGCTCTTGCCAGATACATGGCACCCCCGAAAAGCCAGCTAATCACACCAACAGGGATTGTTGGGTATTCAAGCAGGCAGGCAAGTTAATTGCCAAAAACAATGACAAGGGGCTGCATAGCGATGACGAGGAAGAGACCCGACCGCCGAACAATAGAAGACAGAAAGGTTTCCCCCCACAAGTACGGACGGTAAACATGATATACGCAATGCACATACCCAAGAGGGAGCGGAAGCGTGCACTCAGGGACGTATATGCGATGGAGCCAGTCGCCCCGACGTTCAACCCATGGTCCTCCTGCCCGATCACTTTTGATCAAAGGGACCACCCCACCAGTATCCGCCATGGCGGATTCGCCGCATTGGTTTTAGACCCAATCGTCGATGGATTTCACCTCACCAGAGTCCTGATGGACGGCGGCAGCAGCCTGAACCTGCTTTATCAGGATACAGTGCGCAAGATGGGCATAGACCCCTCAAGGATTAAACCCACAATGACGACCTTCAAAGGCGTCATACCAGGTGTAGAGGCCAATTGTACAGGCTCAGTCACACTGGAAGTGGTCTTCGGATCCCCGGATAACTTCCGAAGCGAGGAGTTAATCTTTGACATATCCCCGTTCCGCAACGGCTATCACGCTCTGCTCGGACAGACCGCGTTTGCAAAGTTCAACGGGGTGCCGCATTACGCATACCTCAAGCTCAAGATGCCAGGCTCTCGAGGAGTCATCACGGTCAACGGAAACACCGAACGCTCCCTCCGAACGGAGGAACAGCGGCTCTCGCGGCAGAAGTATAGAGCAGCCTCTTAAGGCAATTCTCGAGTCTGGCCGTTAAGCGATCGGACACGGCTAAACGCGCCCGGAGTAACCTACAACAAGACCACCTGGCACGTTCTGAGCACGCGTAGCAATGCGGCCCCAACCCCTGCCCTTGCAAGATTGCAAGACTGGTCCTTCGCATACATCATTACGCTCTGGAGATACCATGGGCATAGGGGGAGGGGCACGACCACGACAGGCCTAGAGTGCGGCTCAACCACACCAGGGGCTCCCATGTGTGTCACTCTTTTTCTTTTTTCTTACCCACAGGACTCCATTCACCAGAGGCCCTGTCCGGCAGTAGACCTGCCGAACTCACGATGCAACAGCCAGGGGAGGAGAAAGGCTACGACGAGTATCCAGGTGGTCTCCATTACGAGCATTAAATCTGTTTTATACACCATTCCGCAGCCTACCTCTGGAGGGGGACATGTTTAATAGTCCCATCCCTTACTTACCACACTATTTGTATCGTTCTGCATTCATGGCAGTATTTCTTGAATAAACAATGCATCACTTTTTTATAATTGCATTTATTTCTTATACATATGTTCATTTATGACATGTTGCATCCATACACTTTGGTACGGCTAAATACACCAGGGGCTTAAGTTCCCCACATTACGGTGTGATAAGTCCGAACACTTTCACAAGTGCGGCACCTCGAACTTATAGCATTATATGCATCGGCTCTGAATCATGTCTTGGGTCAATAGTTTGGTTTGGCCGGCTCCCATGTTTTGGTACCTTACGTTCCGTTGTATCGGCTAAGGTAGCACTGGGAGAACCACTGCGATTGCGCCCCAGTTGAGCTGGGCGAGCACCTCAGTGGAGAAAGCTAAAACTGACCGTCATGATAAGGCGAGAGCTGGTCGCTGTTCGAGAGGTCTTTTCGAGTCCCTAAAGACTTATGCCGCTTAGAGCGAGGAACCGGCTTTGTCCGGCCTAGGCGTGGATAGCGCCCCGAACTCGGTCTTCCGAACACTAGGGGCTTCGCCGAAATTTAAAATTATAGAATTTTATGGCTAAGTGAGAGTGTTCAAGCATTATAAGTCCGGTTGCCTCATTCGTTGTGTTGAGCGCCTCCCTAGATGGACCCACAAATGGGAACAAGAGCGCTCAAGTTTATCCCGAACACCCCAGCACTCGTGGCATGGGGGCTGAAGCCGATGACTTGCCATCTCTCAGATTTGATAAACGACCGCACAGAAGGTAATATTTTAAATTAACAAGCGTTGCTTAGCGCATATGAACAAAGTCTTCAGCGCACAGGATAACAAAATGCGAGTCTACTCAAATATTACATCTTTGGAGCACTCACCCGCAATCATGCGGGCACCCTACAGGACACTCTTATAATACATTTCGGGCGTGCGATACTCCTTGCCCGCCGGCGGCGCATCCATCAAAAGCTTCTCAGCGTCCATCCTGCCCCAGCGCACCTTTGCACGGGCAAGGTCCCGACGGCACCTTCAATGCAGGAGGAGTGCTTGACGACTTCAACCCAGGGACACGCATCCACCAGCCGCCGCACCAGGCCGAAGTAGCTCCCAGGCATGGCCTCCTTGGGCCACAGCCGAACTATGAGGCCCTTCATGGCCTGTTCGGCCACCTTGTGGAGCTCGACTAGCTGCTTCAGCTGGTCGCTAAGGGGCACCGGATGTCCGGCCTCAGCATACTGAGACCAGAAGACCTTCTCCGTCGAGCTCCCCTCCTCGGACCGGTAGAAAGCGGCAGCATCGGACACGCTGCGGGGCAAATCTGCGAACGCTCCTGGAGAGCTCCTAATTCGGGTAAGTAATAGGTAATTCACATTCACATGCTTGCTTTGCATGAAAAATGCCTTACCCGCTGCTATCTTCTTCAATGCCTCGATTTCCTGGAGGGCCTTGAGGGCTTCGGCCTTAGCGGCTTTGGCACTCTCAAGAGCCGATGCAAGCTCGGACTCTCGAGTCTTTGAGTCGCGCTCCAAACTCTCATGTTTTTCCATGAGAGCCTGGAGCTCTTGCTGCACCTCTGCCACCCGCGCCTCCTGCTTCTCTCGCTCGGCTCGCTCCGCGGCCGCATTGTGCTCGGCCGCGGACACCGCCTCCTTCAGGGTCGCCGCCACATTCGTGGCCCCTGGAGTACCCACGTTATCCTTGTTATTTCTCTTGCAACCAAATCCTTTTCTGTAAGGTACAAATTTAATACGGTGTTACTCACCTTCCTTGTCCTCGAGCTGCTTCTTGGCACGGCCGAGCTCGCTCTTGGACCGCTCGAGGCTTTGCTTTAAAGCATTGACCTCTGCAGTCAGTGCGGCAGAGGTCAGCAACGCAGCCTGCAATCCCATATTGACATATTTTTTAGAACTCCTGTGTATATCTTTTTAGATCCTCAGCCTGGCTTTTCTTTCCGAACACCAAACCGAGCATCAGGGGCTACTGTCTATGCGGTATTATATTGCATATCTTAAAATTCTTACCTCAAAGCCTGTTAGAAGGCTGTTGCAGGCTTCGGTCAGCCCGCTCTTGGCGAGTTGAACCTTCTGAATCACTGCACTCATGACAGTGTGGTGTTCTTCTTTGATGGAAGCGCCGTTGAGTGCCTCCAGCAAGTTATCTGGCGCCTCCAGTTGGACAGAGGCCGCCGGTGTCACAGTCTTGCCCTTCTTACGAAGGGGCCGCTCGCCGGACTCCGGAACCACTTCAGGTTCCGTGCGGAGTCCGGTGCAGAGTCCGGGAGGTTGCCTTGCGGCACCTCCGGGGCCTCCTCGTCCTGGCGGGTCCCTTCCCGGGATCCCACCTCGGCGTTGTCAGCATCACGGGGGATTGAGGCAGTCGGAAGAGAATCCATATCCAACATACCCAAGGACCCGCTCGACGAAGCGGGAAGATCGTCCTTGGCCGGACTACAGGTTGTATGCGGCATTAGAAAGACACCGTGTGGCAAAAAGAAAAATTATAAATTATCTAGGAGTTCGGATACTTACGATCTCGCCAGGGGCTTGGCCCTTGAGGGCCACTCCTCGTCACCGCCGCCGACGTTGGCGGAGCAGTCCGGGGGAAGGGTCCTTCCCTTCTTGGACCCTTCGGCCTCCCTCGTTGGGGAGGCCTTCCTCTTCTTCTCTCCCCCCGCTGGGGGAGAGGCCTCTTTCTTCTCCTCCTCGTCCTCAGGGGAGGAGTCCGCCTCGGAGTCATCTGACGATGAATCCGATACCACCTGATGCCGGGAACTCCTTCGGGTTCCCATGGCCTTCTTCTTGGCCTTCTTCTCCGGCACCACGTAAAGTGCCGGGACCAGCAGCCCCGTCAAGCGGGTGTCCGCTGGGTCTTCTGGAAGGGGAGCCGGACAGTTAACCTGTCCGGACGTCTTCTGCCAGTCCTGTTAAAGGCATTGGGAGTTTAGATCCCGCATAGAGTCAAACTATGAAAAGCAAATGTCCCATAAAGGATAACATAGCTTACCTCGCCAACCGGGCACTGCGTGCTGAATCCGCGATCTTCCGTTGCGGATGCGGAAGCTTTGGCGCCCTTGAACAACACCCTCCAGGCAGCTTCGTACGTTGTGTCGAAGAGCCCGCTCAAGGTTCGGTGCTGTGCCGGATCAAACTCCCACAAATTGAAGGCCCGTTGCTGGCAGGGGAGAATCTGACGAACGAGCATGACCTGGATCACGTTGACAAGCTTAAGCTTCTTGTTCACCAGGGTATGGAGACAGGACTGGAGTCCGGTCAGCTCTTCCGAACTACCCCATAGCAAGCCCTTCTCTTTCCAGGAGGTGAGCTGCATGGGGATGCCAGATCTGAATTCGGGGGCCGCTGCCCATTTAGGGTCACGCGGCTCGGTGATGTAGAACCACCCCGATTGCCACCCTTTGATGGATTCCACGAAGGCACCCTCGAGCCAAGTGACGTTGGGCATTTTGCCCACCATGGCGCCTCCGCACTCCGCTTGGCTCCCGTTCACAACCTTCGGCTTGACATTGAAGGTCTTTAGCCACAAGCCAAAGTGGGGCTGGATGCAGAGGAAGGCCTTGCACACGACGATAAACGCCGAGATGTTGAGGATGAAATTTGGGGCCAGAACGTGGAAATCCAGGCCGTAGTAGTACATGAGCCCCCGGACAAAGGGGTGAAGTGGGAAGCCCAGTCCGCGGAGGAAGTGGGGAAGGAATACGACCCTCTCATGGGGACTGGGGGTGGGGATGAGCTGCCCCTCGTCGGGCAGCTGGTGCGCGATGTCGCTGGACAGGTATCCGGCGCTGCGCAGCTTCTCGATGTGCCCCTCCGTAATGGAGGAGGCCATCCACTTGCCTCCCGCTCCGGACATGGCTGGAGAAGGTTTGAGGTGAGATGTGTGGCCTTGGGCGCTGGAGCTCGAGTGCGCGGAGATGGATAAGCAAAGGAGGAAGAAGGCGTAGGTGAAAGAGGTGGATCCTTATCCCCTTATATATGGGCGGACGAAACTATACGTCCCCACCGGCCTGGTAAAACTCGCTTATCTCCCAAGCGCCACAATCAATGGTGCGGTTGGGTTACCCACGTCTGTATTGATGGGAATCCCGGAATAAGGGGAACACGATCTCTGCTTCGACAAGACGTGCCAAGGAAACCGCTTCGCTAAATGCGCTGAGGTGGTATAATAAAAACGATTCGAGTAAAGGCTTGGTAGTGGTGTGACGTCGCGCGACAAAATACGTCATCAGATTGAACTTGTGTGAATATTATTCTCTCTACGGTGGTACGGGGAATTTATTTTGCAAAGCCGGACACTATCTTGGTGTTCGCAATCTTCTATGAATTATTTGGAGGAGGAACCCGCCTTGCAATGCCGAAGACAATATGCGCGTCGGACTCGTCGTCATTGAAGCCTGGTTCAGGGGCTACTGAGGGAGTCCTGAACTAGGGGGTGTCCGGATAGCCAAACTATCATCATTGGCCGGACTCCAAGACTATGAAGATACAAGATTGAAGACTTCGTCCCGTGTCCGGGTGGGACTTTCCTTGGCGTGGAAGGCAAGCTTGGCAATACGGATATGTAGATCTCCTACCATTGTAACCGACTCTGTGTAACCCTAGCCCTCTCCGGTGCCTATATAAACCGGAGGGTTTTAGTCCATAGGACGAACAACAATCATACCATAGGCTAGCTTCTAGGGTTTAGCCTCCTTGATCTCGTGGTAGATCCACTCTTGTACTACCCATATCATCAATATCAATCAAGCAGGAGTAGGGTTTTACCTCCATCGAGAGGGCCCGAACCTGGGTAAAAACATCGTGTCCCTTGTCTCCTGTTACCATCCGCCTAGACGCACAGTTCGGGACCCCCTACCCGAGATCCGCCAGTTTTGACACCGACAGTATTCATCCATTAGATGGTCAGTTCCGCAAAGCTGCATCTTCTTCCACCAATGATGACTCTGCCACTCATGTTTCTGCTGCCAATGCATCCAAGCCAAATCCTCAAGCCACTGCTCCTCGTGTGATGACTGACCGTGAGCTGCTTCTTAGTCTTCACCAGAAGGTGGATCGAAACCACAAATGGTTTAAGTGTCAGTTTGGCTCTATTCTTCACAACATGACTTCTACACATAATGCAGTGAAGAAAAACCATTACTACCTCCATGAGGATTTTGATCGCACCTGGGCTATTCTGTCACATCTCTATGATGAAGAAGATCTGAAGCAAATGGGCTTCAAGGAAGATTTTGACTGGTCTGCTCCTCCACCGAAGAAATTCAAGAAGGTCAACGTTCCTTCCTTGGTCGCCAGTTCATATTCCTCATCACGCGACACGGACGACTTTGAAGACTTAGGCGACACTGCGGCAGGCCCTACATCGACTCAAGACCCCAACAACGCTGGCGCTGCTCCATCTACATGATATTCTTCAGGGGCGTTAGTCCTCATTTTTCAACCCTTTTGGTCATTCGATGACAAAGGTGGAGAAATTTGAGTTAGTCTTCAAGCGGGTCTATCTTATATGGGCGTTTTTTCTAAGTTCCAACTCTCGTTCTATTGATGACTTTGCTGGATCGAGTTGTAATCTTAAACTCTGTGGTGGCCTAATACTTTTGCTGAGTTCTTCTGCATGCTTATTCCTCATTAATGTCAATGCACGCATGTTGAATTACATCAGTCACCATATTTCATCATGCATTTAAAATTCTTCATATTATATGAAATGCGTGTCTGAATTACAAGATATAGGGGGGATCTCCATGATTATACTCTTCAAGTGTGCATTGCTTCAAAAGCAAATTTCTCACTATGCACATCTTCAGGGGGAGTTCTTCTATATCTTGCAATCAAATTCCTCAACATCAGTATTTACACTTCATATATTTATCCCCATTGAAAACTTAACCTATATTGTCATCAATCACCAAAAAGGGGGAGATTGTAAGTGCATCTAGTGCCCCTTAGTGATTTTGGTGTATTGAAGACTTATAGGTTAAGGGACTGATGCATTTGTGAGTGTACACATGTCTATAAGTCTATGAGGAGTTTGATATTTACAGAGAAAGTCGACCCCTAAAAATGAAGTTCTTCGACTCAAGACTTTGGATTTCTGAAGACTTTCTAAAGACTTTGAAAGTGAAGAAATTGGTGTGGCCTTGAAGACTTGGCAATCATTCGAGGAACATGAAGCGTGAAGACTTTTGTTTTTCGTAGTTTCATTTTCTCTTTCTTGAGTCATAGGAAACACCGTACTGTTAAAGGGGGTCGAGGAAATACTAAGGAAAAATTTCCATGTGATGCTCAACTCAAAATCCTACACCTACCAATCCCTTCGAGTGAAGCCATTGGAAATCTCATAAAGTTCAGTGATTTTCTTCAGTAACAGAGATGAAGTTCTTCTGGTTACTGAGGAATTTGTTCTGACTGAGGAGTTAGGAATTCGCCAGTGCGGATTGCCTACACAGTGAGGAACATGATAGCCCTGAGGAATTTCAGAGCCAAAATTCCGACCGTTGATGTGCTATGCGCCAGCTGTCCCAAAATATCTACCCACCTAACGGTCATATCATTGAAGGGCATTTATGTCATATTATGTCGGGCTGCTCCCTAGGCTATAATTAGCCGTCCCCTACAAACACTAGCTGGTTGGCTGCTCCGAGAGAAACTAACACTTGTCATTTGAGAGCATCCCATCCTCCGAGGACTTGAGCGAAAATCATCAAGTGAGGAAAACCCAAACCCAACACACCTACAACCCAAAGTGATTGAGCATCACTGAAGAGATTGATCCTGCGTGGATTTGATGCTTGTTACCTTTGAAGACTGTGCTTCTTCCAGACGGTTAGGCGTCATGGTCTAGAGCATCCAAGAGGAATTGTGGATCGTCGAGTGACCTAGTCTGTGAAGTTTTGTAAGACACCTGAAGACTTACCACGAGTGATTGGGCGAGGTCTGTGTGACCTTATCTCAAGGAGAATACGGTGAGGACTAAGTGTCCTGGACTGCGTGTTCAGGACTAGGTGTCCGGGACTGTGGGTCCTCAGGTTTAAATACCTAGCTGCTCCAACCAGACGTACAACTGAGACATCAGTTGGAACTGGTGTACCAAATCATTGTCTTAACCAAGCTTACTGGTTCTATTTCTTCAACTCTTTCATTTCCTCATTTCAGTTGTTGTGTGCTCGTTCATATCTGTTTGAAGACTTTGACTGAAGACTTTCTCAATTTCCTCATTTCAATTTCTTCAGTCTGTCCGTCTTCATCCTATGTTATCCTATGTTTACGCTTTCTGTACTCTGTGCTTGTTTTCATTTCATCATGATGACTATGCTTGTGTTCTGCTATATTTACTTTTGAGTACTAATTCCACTGCAAATAGTTCTTCATTTAGGAATTTCCTCATCTGCAAATTCCTCGGTGAAGAATTCATAAAAATTGCCTATTCACCTCCCCTCTAGTCGATATAACACACTTTCAATGAAGGTATTCGTCCATTGCATGGTCAGTTCCGCAAAGTTGCATCTTATTCCACCAATGATGACTCTGCCACTCATGATTCTGATGCCAATGCATCCAAGCCAAATCCTCAAGTCACTGCTCCTCGTGTGATGACTGACCGTGAGCTGCTTCTTAGTCTTCACCAGAAGGTGGATCGAAACCACAAATGGGTTAAGCGTCAGTTCAGATCTATTCTTCACAACATGACCTCTACACATAATGCAGTGAAGAAAAACCATTACTACCTCCATGAAGTCTTCGATCGCACTTGGGCTATTCTGTCTCATCTCTATGGTGAAGAAGATTTGAAGCAAATGGGTTTCAAGGAACATTTTGACTGGTCTGCTCCTCCACCGAAGAAATACAAGAAGGTCAAGGTTCCTTCCTTGGTCACCACTTCATATTCTTCATCACGCGACACAGACGAGTATGAAGACTTGGACGACACTGCGGCAGGCCCTACAACGACACAAGACCCCAACAATGCTGGCGCTCCTCCATCATCATGATATTCTTCAGGGGCGTTAGTCCTCATTTTCAACCCTTTTGGTCATTCGATGACAAAGGGGGAGAAATTTGAGTTGGTCTTCAAGCGGGTCTATCTTATATGGGCGCTTTTTTGCTAAGTTACAACTCTCGTCTTTTGATGACTTTGCTGGATCGAGTTGTAAACTTAAACTCTATGGTGGGTTCTTCTGCATGCTTATTCCTCATTAATGTCAATGCACGCATGTTGAATTACATCAGTCACCATATTTCATCATGCATTTCAAATTCTTCATACTATATGTCAAATGCATGTATGAATTACAAGATATAGGGGGGAGATCTCCATGATTATACTCTTCAAGTGTGCATTTCTTCAAAAGCAAATTCCTCACTATGCACATCTTCAGGGGGAGTTCTTCTATATCTTGCAATCAAATTCCTCAATATCAGTATTTACACTTCATATGTTTATCCCCGTTGAAAACTTAACCTATATTGTCATAAATCACCAAAAAGGGGGAGATTGTAAGTGCATCTAGTTCCCCTTAGTGATTTTGGTGTATTGAAGACTTATAGGTTAAGGGACTGATGCGTTTGTGAGTGTACACAGGTCTATAAGTCTATGAGGAGTTTGATATTTACAGAGAAAGTCGACCCCTAAAAATGAAGTTCTTCAATTGAAGACTTTGGATTTCTGAAGACTTTCTGAAGACTTTGAAAGTGAAGAAATTGGTGTGACCTTGAAGACTTGGCAATCATTCGAGGAACATGAAGCGTGAAGACTTTTGTTTTCGTAGTTTCATTTTCTCTTTCTTGAGTCATAGGAAAAATCGTACTGTTAAAGGGGGTCAAGGAAATACTAAGGAAAAATTTCCATGTGATGCTCAACTCAAAATTTTACACCTACCAATCCCTTCGAGTGAAGCCATTGGAAATCTCATATAGTTCAGTCATATTCTTCAGTGACAGAGACGAAGTTTTTCTGGTCTCTGAGGAATTTGTTCTGACTGAGGAGTTAGGAATTCGCTAGTGCTGATTGCCTACATAGTGAGGAACATGTTAGCCCTGAGGAATTTGAGAGTCAAAAATTCCAATTGTTGCTGTGCTATGCGTTAGCTGTCCCAAAATATCTACCCACCTAGCGGTCATATCATTGAAGGGCATTTATGCCTTATCATGTCGGGCTGCTCCCTAGGCTATAAATATCCGCCCCCTACAACCACTAGCTGGTTGGCTGCTCCAAGAGAAACTGACACTTGTCATTTGAGAGCATCCCATCCTCCGAGGACTTTGAGCAAAAATCATCAAGTGAGGAAAACCCAAACCCAAACACACCTACAAACCCAAACTGATTGAGCATCACTAAAGAGATTGATCCTGCGTGGATCCGACACTTGTTAGCTTTGAAGACTGTGCTTCTTCCAGACGGTTAGGCGTCATGGTCTAGAGCATCCAAGAGGAATTGTGGATCACTGAGTGACTTAGTCTGTGAAGGTTTGGAAGTCACCTGAAGACTTACCACGAGTGATTGGGCAAGTGACCTTAGCTCAAGGAGAATACGGTGAGAACTGTGTGTCCGGACCTTGTGGATCGCCGAGTGACCTAGTCTATGAAGGTTTGGAACTGGTCTACCAAATAATTGTCTTCACCAAGCTTACTGGTTCTATTTCCTCAACTCTTTCATTTCCTCATTTCAGTTGTTGTGTGCTTGTTCATATCTGTTTGAAGACTTTGACTGAAGACTTTCTCAATTTCCCCAGTTCAATTTATTTAGTCTGTCCGCCTTCATCCTGTGCTATCCTGTGTTTACGCTTTATGTACTCTGTGTTTATCTTCATTTCATCATGATGACTATGCTAGTGTTCTGTTCTGTTTACTTTTGAGTACTTATTCCGCTGCAAGTAGTTCTTTGCTAAGGAATTTCCTCACCAGCAAATTCCTCAGTGAAGAATTTATAAAAATCGCCTATTCACCCCCCCCCCCTCTAGTCTATATAACACACTTTCACTCCAATATGATGAATCAGGAGAGCTACACATGTTCTGTGCCATTTTACCTGAGAGAGAGAGAGCAGCAAGAGTGATTAGATAGTTCCTGCTCTTAGTACTTCGTCTCATGTCCGTGTTCTTCATCCTGAACTTAATTATTAGTGATATGCTTTTGTGGTCTTAGTTATGAACGCTTATAATAATCTCATGACCATGTTGAACTCGATGATATCTTTATTTTTGTACAAGTGATTGTTTCTTCTTTAAGATAGTGTTGGTGGTGATTACATAATGATGATTAAAATAGTGGTAATGACTACATATATATGATGATTATTAGCTAGTGTTGTTGTTGGTGATGATATGAGATGCAAGAGTTTTATATTAATATAACGACGATGATGAGTTATAATATAATTTATGAGAGGGAAATAAATGGAAAACAATCTCTAAATTAAATGGAAAATAGAAAATTAAAGGGAAAATAAATAATAAAACCAAAACCCCTAAACCTTTTAGTACCGATTGGTGGTACAAACCGGTACTAAAGGTCTTCCCGCCCCCGAACTTGCTCCTGCCACGTGGTGGCCCTTTAGTGCCGGTTCGTGCTAAACCGGGACTAAAGGGGAGACCTTTAGTCCGCCACACTTTAGTGTCGGTTGCCAAACCAGCACTAAAGGCCCCTACGAACCGGTAATATAGCTCCGTTTTCTACTAGTGATGTGATGTTCCCTTTACTTCGTGATACTTTACAAAACCCGAGGTGTGTCGGTATCCTCCCGAATTATGCACATGCTCACTATACCGCCATTCTTGTTATTGGTTGTTTCTTCTTTCTCGTTCAAGTGTTCCGATATCCCTGTGGCGTAGTCACCTGTGTCTGGGAAGATGATGATGGATGCTGTCACACCGGGAGGCCCCTAAGAATATCTCTCCATCATCGGAGGGGCAAATCCCACTCTTGAGCTATTCATCCCCTTGTCAAATTTTCCGATGGACCTGTAAGTTGTCGTTATGATCACCATGTTTCAGATGACGCTTGAGCAACCCCAAAGTACACCGTACGGTAGGAAGTGACTGTGATACTCTCATGGTTTGAGGAACTAAAACACATGTTAACATCTGTGTTATAACAGTTGATTTCAGATGATATTATCTCAAAGCATAACAACCAAGTTTGGGTCGATTCAATATGATCGTTCTTCTAGAGTCATACTCTCAATGTTGTTTTAGGATTATCGTTACACTTAACGATATCGTAAGATCCGGAAAACATGATCACCAACAACACTTGAGTCAGTCTTAGAGGCAAGACTAGGAACCTATTTGTTTATCGTTTATTATTCCACACGTGCATATGAGTTTTCCACTGAATCACATATTCTAGGATCATTGCAGTTATAGCATGAAATATAAACTCTCAATTATGAATATAGAAATATAATGACATAGTATTATTACCTCTAGGGCATATTTCCAACAACAGGCAACCATGGTCTTATAAGAACAAATTTACCAGGTGGGTATGGAGTTTATTGTGGGCCTCGCTCGAGGAGAAAATTATGTATCCATGGGACCTGACCTGATCGGTAAAACATTTGAGATAAACCCTCGGTTGCGTGATATGCTAAAAAAATCCATTCCGAGGTGATGGAACCGAAAGCCCATATTTACATATTAAAGAATTTGAAATTACATGTGATACATTTCAGTTGTAGGATTTGACTCATGAAGAAATTAAAGCAAAATTGTTGCCTAGTACTCCTGAGAAGGAACCGCTAAATTGCTACTAGAATAGCCTGCGGGTACCTTGAATAACTGGTGGCAGTTATCATCTGTGTTCTTCGCTTATTTTGATTCTCAAGGAAAATTCTACAGTATAAGAAGAAAGATTGGTGGCTTTGGGCAACGTTCAAGTGAGCGTTTGGTTGATTCTTATAAAAGGTACCGGAATATACTATGTGAGTGTCCTAAACATTATTACTCTAATTACTTGATTGTGAACCTCACTCTCTATGATTGGTGGCAGGACGCAACCATCTCCGCCCCCTCTTCGCTCCGCAAAGCACTTGCATCAATCGTCCCACTGGTTGCATGGGCCAGTTGGAAGCACCGCAACGCATGCATCTTCGATCAGAGATAACCGTTGATTAGCTACATATTCTCCTCGATCCAAGACGACGTGCGCGCTTGGCCGAACGCCGGTGCCAGAGGGCTAAAAGTTGTAATGACGAAACATTATTGTAGTGGGTTTGAGCAACCCCCCCCCCCCCTCTTTCTCTTGAGTGCCCCTGACACGCCTCCTAGTGTAAGAGCCGGCAGCACTCTAACTATGTAACTCACCTATCTATTAATGCAATGATACGCTCCCAGGAGTATTGGAAGAAAAAAACTTCTTTGATAGGCAACTTGATTCACAAAGCAAGCATGCATTAGTCATTGCTTCCCAAAGATCCTTTTTGGGGACTAATATTTCTCAAGCTTGGGGTTTGCTGAATAGGATGCGACAAAATGCTGAAAGTTGGTTCCTATGCTCAAAGGAGAAGAAGAAGAAGATTGATCCCGGTTATGATAATATTAAATTCTTCTCTAAATTAGCGAAGATGAGAAATCTTCGTCATGAACTTAATATTGGAACTTACCCTGCTTTTACGAAGCTTGAACGATTTTTCCGAGTTTTTGCAGATACCAGACAAAGGTTTTGTAAAACATACTAGGGAATCGAAAGCAATCCGCATGGTCGAAGCAATAATGAAGAAGGCTACTCTGCCTCCTAACATGAGAGAGCCTTACTTTCAGACGAAGGCAAAAGAAAAGGGAGAGTCGCCTCCAACCAAGTTGGGTCTTGTTTCAAAGGTCTCTTGGCCAGAAATTCAAATATGTAAATAGTTTCGAAGACGTTTTTTTGGTTCAAAAGTTATGAGCCATTCAAATGATATAAGAAAATGAAATGAAAGTCTTTAGTTTGAGAGAGGGAATCTTGTGTCCATGCAAACCCTCGTCTCCTCTCTCACCACGCCTGCGTGGATCAAAGCTGCGGTGCGGCAGCACGCCTGGCAATGCCCCGCAATCACCGAAACGGCAACTGCGAAAGGCCGGTTGCGTAAAGGCTACCCAGCTCCGTCCAACGACCGGTCTCGTCGACCCAGCTCCTGGCAGCATCCTGCTAGCTGTGCCGCTGCAAGCCACGACAGAAATCCACGAAAGAGCTGAACGATTCAAACTCGAACCAACCCATCATTCCGCCTCTCCTCGTGAGGGAGAAAAACACGGGGCAGAAGGGGCCTTTAAACCCCTGGAAATCAGGCGGCTAAAACCCTACTACTACTACTTAGGGCATGTACAATAGTTCTATCTTAACAATGCCATGTAGGATAAATGATGAGATGGAGGAGAGAGAAATCATAAGAAATGACTTGCCTTCTCTTATTTAAAAGAAGACAAGAGATGATCTCTTAGCATAATATGTCTCATCACATTTTTAGGAATAGCTAGTTATTGAAGATAAGGCTAAAAGATGACCATTGTAGAATGTTTTTTTATCATCTTTAAATTAATGCAAAATTTAAGATAAGACTATATTATCAACCATTGTACACGCCCTTACTACTCCCCTCCCTCCCACACATACTCCCTCCGTTTCAGAATATAAGGTGTATCGGTTTCTGTGCAAGTCAACCATGTAAATGTTTGACCAAGATTATGGAATAAAATATCAATATCTGCAATGACTAGTAGATAAAATATGAAACTAGTTCTCATGATGGATGAAATGATATAAATTTCGTATTGTGAATATTAATATATTTTTCTAAAAACTCGGTCAAACTTGCACTCATTTGACTTAAAAAAAAACAAATACACCTTATATAAAAGAATCGGAGGGAGCATTTCGCATCCTTGACGGGCATTTGCACTGCTCCACCCTTCCCCGCTTGCTTTCGCTCCGCTCTCCTGCCAAAATGGCTCCGCCGGCGTGGATCATCCTCGGCGCCGAGACGCGCGTGTCGGAGCACCAGGACGCGGACCTCTCCCTCGAGCTCGCCGCGCCGCCGCGCGTCTCCGTCCTCACCGTGCCCCGGCGCGTGTCCCCCGTCCAGGCCGACCCCACCAGCGGCGCCTGCCCCTGGGTGGTCACCGCGGACCCTGCCGCCGGCCTCCTCCTCCTCCGCGCCCCGCCACCCCCTCCCACTCACTCTCTAACTCCCCCGCCGACCCTCCGCAACGGCGTGCTGGTCCCCGCTGTCACCTACATCACGCGCCACCCGCCGACCTACTTCGTCTGCGACGTCGCCTCCGCCACCGCCTTCCGCCTCCCGCAACCCGGCCGCGACCCTAGCGGGCTACCTCCGGAGATCAACGCGCTGAACCTCGGCGTCGTCGCTGCCCCCGGAGCCGGAGGCGGCGCCCTGCGCTACATGGTCGTCGAGTTCCGCTACATGTTTGCAGACGAACACGCTACGCTCCTCTGCTTCTCGTCCGACACCGGCGAGTGGGTGTCGAAGCCGGTCCACAACCCCCTGGGGCGCTGGATTTGGGGCAGAGACGGCGTCGTCGCCCACGACGGCAAGCTCTGGTGGGTGGATCTCGCCGGGGGGCTCATCTTCTGCAACCCCTTCGCGGATGCGCCGGTGCTGGACATCATCCCGCTCCCAGAAAGCGACTGCCATCTGCCTCGTGCCTCGTGCGCCCACTGCGCCGGGAGATCGGTGGCCCACCGCCGGTTCGTGCAGGTGAGCGCTGGCAAGTTCCGTTGCGTGGAGTGGAACTCTCGCAGCAACGACGAGGCTCCCATGACGGTCAGCATGTGGACGCTGAGTGATCCGGAGGCCAAGGAGTGGGTGCTGGAGTACAAGGTGAGCTTTCAGGAGATCTGGGCCGACGACAGCTACAAGGCTGCCGGCCTGACGGAGAAGAACCCCAGGTTCGCGCTCGTCCACCCCATGAATCCGGACGTGCTCTACTTCTTCCTGGAGGAGCACCTCTTCGGCGTGGACCTGCGCGCCAAGAGGGTTGTGGAGTGCGGCGTGTACGAGATGGTGGTGCCACCGTCAGGGAAGCCCCCCAACTGTTTCTCCGTCCGCGCATTGGAGCTGCCGATCGCGCTTTCCCCAGGTAACCACCCATCACACCTCCATGGTTTCTACCCTCTATGCTGTTGAACACTGCATGTTATTTGCATTGGAATAAGCTATCAAATTTCAGTTGCTCCCCCATCTTGCTATAGGTTTGAACTAACTTGGCTAAATTCAATCGAAGTCGATCTGTGGGACTAGCATTCACATGTGCTAAGTTGCTGTGTTGTTGCTCATGTATGATTATGATGCAGTCCTTTATCTGAACTAAGAATAATTCTACAGCTCATCCTTCTGTAATACTCCCTCCGTGCCATAATATAAGAGTGTTTTCTAGTGCCAAAAACGCTCTTATATTATGGGATGGAGGGGGTATTTGCTTGTATTTTTCTATTTTATTTTCTTTATGGCAGGCAAATATCTTGTTCATCTGTTTAAATTAGTCGGTACTAGATAGCACAGTTAATGCTTATTCGGCTCCTATCCTCTGTTTGCTTCCAATTGAAATTGTTCTGAGAAAGACATATATTACTCGTATTCATCTATGATTGATTTTCTAGTAAGCAAGCAAGATTGCCTGCATGTGCCTAAAAAGAGAGAGAAAATACCTTTGTTTATTGTCTACATTATTATTACGTAAAAATCCCAAAATATTCACTGTTATCTGTTTTGCAAACAAGATTTAATTAAAGTTACCTCAATCTGCATTGGCACACACATCCAGCAGCATGGACATTTTGCAACAGATCCGGAAGTTGAATATGCACTCTTGTATAACTCTGTTTTTGAATTGGATGATGCATAGTAAATGGCAATAGTATATAGCTATTGCTCATATGGTTTAGGTTGATCCATTAAGAAGAGGTTTAGGCGTTTGTTCTTTAGGGTCCCAATCTTGTAGGCTGTTAAGTTTCAGTATTCCAGGTACTACTTGTAGTGATCACAATGTATATTCTCTTGGTTGGTTGTTATCAATTGGGATGGTGGTGGACTGTAAATGTTTGTCTTTCTTATGGCACTGTAACTATCTCATTTATCTTGTTCATCTATCGCCCAGTTGGTCTTTGCATGTATTGAATAGTGCTGCCAGTTAATTTCAAACAAACAGGTTTTCCGGAGCATGGGTCACCATGCCATCAAAGATTTGGCTAAGGGACACATGGATTGATTCTTTATGTGCTTTGGTTTTCATTTTTCTATGCAGCTATTATGTTTCAAACTACTTCCTCCGTCCCATAATGTAAGACGTTTTTTGACACTAGTGTAGTGTTAAAAATTGTCTTACAATATGGGACAGAGTGAGTAGATATGAAAAGCATTTATATATCTCAAAATTAGTTATTTTAACCATCCATGCCAGTTAAGTTATTGGCAATATCCATATATTGGTGACAATCCCAACAATCGTTATGCGGATCAAATACTTGTTAGTTTTGACTGTGTGTCAGTTGCTGTTTATGCAGGTTTGCTTCCATCTGATGTTGGCAGCGGTTCCAACGGCGAGGAGTCTACCCCATGGGCGTCATCTGTTTCCTTGGTGAGGTTCCATCAGAGATTTGTTATTCATGTGGATCACCGCACGGATATTTTTCTTCCACAGCAACGATGATGACAGTGATTTTTTGTTGTGTTCTCTTCTCCATGCAGGGAGGAAGCGCTGAGTCTGCAGATCGAGTTTGAAGGGGAGGAGGGATCTTGAGACAGCACTTTATCTGACATGATCGGCAAGGCAATGGGTCTCCGTGGAGAGATAACTTATATCTTAGTCTCCAGGCCCTCAAGATGGTCTTGTCCTTTTAATTTGGTTGCGGCCTCTTAAGTTCTATCTACGTACCCTTGCTAATTTAGTAGTTGTAGTTTCCAACAAGATGCAAGCACTCTAATTATCTTTGTTGTGTAATGAATCTATGGTACGTTTTAGTAGCTCGATCTCACTCGCTGCAGGATGACTTCTGATTATATCCTGTAAGGAAGATGCCCGTAATGTGATTCGGAATGATTAGAGAACTTTTAAGATGATCCCAAACGACTTTGGATCGCCCGTTTACTTTGATCTATTGGCTTGGGTGATGTGTTATCTTGTAGTAGACTAGAACATTAAAGGCGCGCGTTGCCGCGCCCGTCTATTTTACAATAGAATGGTAGGTAATTAGTGAAAAAATTATTGGTGTAACCATGTAAGTAACAGCACATCCGCATCTCCTCGCTGCACATGCTCCCATCTCCCTCACAGCGAGGGATGTCCTTACCGTTTTCTCTCGAAGCAACCGGTCTGGTTGTCTGTCCAGCATATTTTTTTACCAGGAGGGCACCAGTTGGGACGAGCAACCAGTCTGGTTCTGTCTGGCCAGCACTTTTTTTTACCAGGAGGGCACCGGTTGGAACGGCTTGGCGCACTCCCACCCCATTAATATCCTCTAGCAACGACAGATTAACTGCAAAGAAATGGTGGCGCTTCGGTTCCATGTAATGCCAATAGGACGGACCAGTCCCGTGTGATCGTAGAGGTTTGACGTATTTACCTAATGGGTTGGTTGACAACGGCCCAATGAACCAGCAAACTCCAAAAGAATTTCGGGAGTATAGTCTCCTTATAACATTCGGCTGACATAGTAAATTAAATAACGATCTGACGGCCAATGACGCCCAGGGCATAAGATCAAATGGCCAGAAATTGGAGAGTACGTGAGCCAGAGTCCACAACAACAAAAATATGAGACCACACATGCAGGCTAAATGAATAAACTTCCAATAGCAGGCCATTTATTTTAAGAGAACAAAATGTTTTGTTTGCGGAAAAAGACAACAAAATGTTACCAGTACAGTGCAATATATAAGTAAAGCACCTCTTGTTGCTCTTCCTTGCTGAGCGAAGATTCGTCACCTTGAGGACAAAAGAATTTAGGAAGTGATCGCCTGGCACACCGATTCTTGAAATCACGGCTTTCTTTCAGATGGTGAATGACATCTCATACTGAAGCACTTATCACATGTTAAGGTAGAACAAAAACAATTATTAAAATAAGAACAAAAAACTACTGAATAAACAAGGATGGGAACAGTTAGTTGTGCTGAGAGGAAAGTGTGCTATGGGAGCAAAATGATGGATACCAAGTCTTAACCAACAAACCTTATTTGGTTAATCTGTCAGACAAACACGAAGTAAAATACTCAAAAACAATAACACCGACTGAACAACCTATATGTAATTCAAAAATAGAGCTAGCCATTATTTGAGCAGGTCAGCGTTTATCTCGTTGCAGTGATCAGTTATAAATTATATCTCAAATGTGTAACTATAGCACAACTGCACTTTTGTAAATAACCAAACTTTGTGTGGAAATTACCTTTCCCAACCGTCACTTTGAATTGCTTAGTGCTGACAGATATCCTCTCAGCTTCTGCAATAGCATCAATCATCTCAAAGCCAACTTGTATGCAAGAACAGAATGATTACAACATGACATAATAATGAGATACTGTAGTCCAGCTATAGGTTAACTAATCTCTACTATTCTCAGCTGTAAGTACTGATGAGTCCAGGATGGTGCACAGTTAACTGAATTAAGAGTTTGCAGCGCCAAGCAACCCAAAAGTTAACACATTTTTACCCTGAGAAGAGCTTAGCATCAAGCCTAAGTAGCCTTTTCCAAGCATGTAACATCTATTTTGCTGGACATGGTTAAAATGGTTGAAGCAAATTTAAATTTCGGCAACTACGACAGGGAACACACAGCTCCTTCAGAACAAGCGATGTGAGATCCAAGTAGATAGGGCGGCAGAATTAAGAACAGTTTGAGAATTCTACAGAAAAAGGCTATCTAAAATCCCAGTGTTATCCGTCAAAAAAAATCTCAGTGTTATGAAAATCTATATAAGAAAGGCTATACTACTACAGACATTAATGCAGGCTTTGCAATACCAATGAAAGTAGAAAAAAATGTAGGCGAGAACATCAAGCTTCAGGCAAACCAAGCCTACCCACTGAGTAATGCAATTAGATTTAAAATACCAGGCACCAAGTTTGATCACAAACTACACCAACTAACTTCTCATTAACAGTCTCTAATCTGGAGTGAAGTGAAGTACAAAGGCCAAGTCAGAGCACACCTAGTGATCCTTTGCATCTAGGAATATGCAGCGTCCCTTCTGAATAATCACTAAATTGTTGTCAGAAGGACATAAGTTTAGCATAACTAAAATGAATCCTAAGAATCAATATGTATATGCTTCATAGCACAGAGAGAAGGACGTCATCAACAATGGCAAAAGCGAATCTACGCATAGTGTTCTTCATGAATAAATTTCTAGTTCCAAGTGTTGTCATTTCTTCTTCTCCGGAGCTCAAATTTCCTCGGACATTTCGTCGGAACCTCCATCTAAATCACTGCAAGGTTCATCTTATTCTTTCATCCTTCATTTCTATCTCATCATCCTTTTCGTCACCGGAGTTCTTCATGGTGGTTCTTCATGATTTAATTCATTCTTCAAGAGTTCATCAAGTATCATTCCATCCTCTCAAGTTCGTTCTAATCCTCCCATTTTCAGCCGGAGTGCTACCTAAATTCTTTCAGTCTTATTCGTTTCTTTTCTCATTCTAGCCACTCCGGTTAGAACGAGTGATTTCATAGTCTATCTGATTCCGTGTGCTTTCCATTCTCGTCATTCTCATCGTTCCTCTCTTCTTCTCGAGTGCTCTCGATTCTTGGCTTCTTCTCTTGAGTTCTTACTCATCCATTTTTTTCCTTCAGTCTCGGTCCTAAGATCTCGGGACGAGATCTCTTGTTAGTGGAGGAGTGTTCTAACGCCCCGGATCCGATGCGCCAGGTGTATGCCAGTTATTCGCCGTCATTGCCATGTCATTTGCTTGCGTGTTGCATTTTGTCATGACATCATGTGCATTTCATTTTGCATACATGTCCGTCTCATGCATCCGAGCCTTTTCCCCGTTGTCCGTTTTGCAATCCGGCGCTCCTATGTCCTCCGGCGTCCCCCTCTTGTCTCTTTTCGTGTGCGGGTGTTAAACTTTCTTGGAATGGACCGAGGTTTGCCAAGTGGCCTTGGTATAGCACCGGTAGACCGTCTGTCAAGTTTCGTGCCATTTGGAGGTCGTTTGGTACTCCAACGGTTAACCGGGTAACCGCAAAGGCCTCTTTTGTTTGCATCCCAACACCCCTTCCAAAGTGGCCCAAAGCCCATCTAACTCCCCTCCATGCTCTCGGTCGTTCGATCACGATCGCGTGGCCGAAAACCGCTCCTCATTTGGACTCTCCTAGCTCCCTCTACCTATAAATATGTCTTCCTCCCCGAAATCCCGGTCTAAACCCTAGCCTTCGTCCTCCTCCCGCAGCCGGACACGTCCGGACCCCGCCGGACATGTCCGCCGGCCACCTCGCTCCGGCCAATGGCGTCGCGCCACGTCACCCCACCGCCGCCCTCGCCCAACCGCGCGCCGCCACCTCACCCTCTCTCTCCTCCCACCGCCGCCGCCGGCCCGCGGGACCCGGATCGGGCCCGCGCG
>NC_041385.1:226406178-226409939 GCF_002162155.2 Triticum dicoccoides
CCCGGCGCCCCGCCTCCGTCCGGTCGCCGCCGACCCCCGCGGCCGCGTGCGCCGCCGCCTTGCCCGGAGCACCTCTCCCTCGCCCTCTCCGGCGCCGTCTCCGGCGAGCCCGGCCCTGCCTCGTAATCCGCGCCACCATTGACTCTTCCCGCGAGGTGAAAAATCGACTGTCCTAAAAATTATTGCATAAACATGCCATGTTTGACCTGCTGTATCTCTGCATCCGTAGCTCCGTTTTGCATGTGTAATATGTCAGATTGTTCGTCTCGACGAGTATTTCATTTCATTCCATTGCATCATTTTCATTTGAGCTCGTCTTGATGCCCGAAATGCTGTTGGAAGAGTGCATGTTGATGTTAACCTGCTGAAACTGTTATAACTTGCTCATTTATCATTTTTGCCATGTTTGTTGTGTGCATCCTATGAGGTTGATGTCTACATGTATGTTGATCTATGCCATGCCATCTTTCCAGGGGTGCCAACCATGTATTTTTGTGAGTTGTGTGCTGAGTGTATCAAGCTTGTTAAGTAGGGTAGTTGTTGTTGCTGTTTTCCTGACAGATTCTGTTATATTTTGTTGCTATGTTAACATGCTTCTACTAATCATTCTATGCATAATCTGATGTTCTATAAATATGTTTTGATCTACATGTCTTGCTCTATCCATTCATGCCCTTGGTTGCAATTATAGCCTGCTGGAACATGTTTTATCTTGCTCCAAAGTTGCTTGAAAATGTTGTTGTCAGCCTGTTAACATTAAGTTCACTTGTTCCCATGTGTTTTCCTAGTGATCCATGTACCCTATGAACTTGATCTTGCCATGTATAGCTTCACAAACATGTATTCTTACTGTTGGTTGCCTTGTCATGCCATGTATTGCTCTGTGGTGAGTGGTACAAGCTCACCAACATGCCTACTTATTGTTGTTCCTGCCTTGTTTGAATCTGTAATATAACTTGCCATGTTTACAAGGGTGTCATCATATTTTCTTTGCCTTTTTGGCTCATGGTCAGTAAGTGACTTTTGATCTATGCAGTGAGTAGATTCATGACATGCCTTTGTTTGCCATGATAAGTTCCTGTAACATGTTGTTTGCTTGCTCTAAATATTGCAACCTGATGTTATTTCTGCTAAAGCCTGAAACTGTTATTATTTGCAATATTTCCATGTCTTTTTGAGCATGTTCTAGTGATTTCTGGAGATAGCTCAGTGTTCATGTTTTGTTGTGCTTTACCTGTACTTCATGCCCATGCCTTGTGTTATTACGTAGGGGTGCTGTAGCATGTTGTTTTGATGCTTGCAAGATGCCTAGTTGCTGTTATGGACAGATTGTTGCTATGTCTTGTATAGAGTGTGTGTGTTGAACCGTTGCTCCGTTTTGAGTGTGCTCTATATGAAACTTGCTTGATTTTGCATGTAGCTTCATATTATCATGTTGCATCCTTGTTTTGGTGTGTTTGCTCGGTGTTTGGGTGCATTTTGCATCAATGCCATGCCTAACTTGTTTTGCTCATATCTTCTAGGCCGTAGCTCCAAATCTAATGAACTTTATATGTAACTTGACTAGAATTTCGTGTAGATTCTCTTGGTGCTCTTTAACTTGCTGTTTAACAACTTGAACATAAGGTTTATTCAGATCTGGACCAATTTCGAAATTTGCATATGAGGACTTACCGGAATTGTTATATGTTGTTCCCGGCCTCATTTAAACTTGCCTTGATGTGTTGTTCTTGTTTGCATCATCTCTTGACATGAGTAGCTTCATATAGCTTGGTCATGCATCATGCTTGTTGTGCATCATGCCTTGTTCATATGTGGTGTGTTTACGTATGTTGTGTGCTTCTTCTTGTTAGTTCCTGTTTCGTTGCGATCGTGAGGATTCGTTCGTCTACGTGTGGTTCGTCTTCGTGGCTTCATCTTCTTCATGGACTCGTTCTTCTTCCTTGCGGGATTTCAGGCAAGATGACCGCTACCCTGGATCTCACTACTATCATTGCTATGCTAGTTGCTTCGTTCTATCGCTATGCTGCGTTACCTATCTTTTGCTCATCAAGCCTCCCAAATTGCCATGAACCTCTAACCTTTGACACCTTTCCTATGCAAACCGTTGCTTGGCTATGTTACCGCTTTGCTCAGCCCCTCTTATAGCGTTGCTAGTTGCAGGTGAAGTTGAAGATTTCTCCATGGTGGACAGGGTTATGTTGGGATATCACAATATCTCTTATATTATTAATGCATCTATATACTTGGTAAAGGGTGGAAGGCTCGGCCTTATGCCTGGTGTTTTGTTTCACTCTTGCCGCCCTAGTTTCCGTCATACCGGTGTTATGTTCCCGGATTTTGCGTTCCTTACGCGGTCGGGTGATTTATGGGACCCCCCTGACAGTTCGCTTTGAATAAAACTTGTCCGGCAAGGCCCAACCTTGGTTTTACCATTTGCCTCACCACCACCTATACCCTTCCCTTGGGTCGGCCAACCCAAGGGTCATCTTTATTTTAGCCCCCCCCCTCGGGCCAATGCTTGTCTAAGTGTTGGTCCGAACTAGAGTCCTTTGCAGCGCCCCCTCAAGGAAACTTGAGGTCTGGTTTTAGTTGTACGGAGTGCTCATCCGGTGTTGCCCTGAGAACGAGATATGTGCAGCTCCTATCGGGATTGTCGGCGCATCGGGCGACTTTGCTGGTCTTGTTTTACCATTGTCGAAATGTCTTGTAAACCGGGATTCCGAGACTAATCGGGTCTTCCTGGGAGAAGGTCTATTCCTTCGTTGATCGCGAGAGCTTGTCATGGGCTAAGTTGGGACACCCCTGCAGGGTATAAACTTTCGAGAGCCGTGTCCGCGGTTATGTGGCAGATGGGAATTTGTTAATGTCCGGTTGTAGATAACTTGACACCAGATCCGAATTAAAACGCATCAACCGCGTATGTAGCCATGATGGTCTCTTCTCGGCGGAGTCCGGGAAGTGAACACAGTTTCGGTGTTATGTTTGACGTAAGTAGGAGTTCAGGATCACCTCTTGATCATTGCTAGCTTCACGACCGTTCCTTTGTTTCTCTTCTCGCTCTCATTTGCGTATGTTAGCCACCATATATGCTTAGTCGCTGCTGCAACCTCACCACTTTACCCCTTCCTTTCCCATTAAGCTTTGCTAGTCTTGATACCCATGGTAATGAGATTGCTGAGTCCTCGTGGCTCACAGATTACTACAACAACAGTTGCAGGTACAGGTTTATGCGATGATCATGACGCGAGAGCGATGCTTGCTTGCTTGAGTTCTTCTTCTGCTTCTTCTTCGATCAGGGGATAGGTTCCAGGTCGGCGGCCTGGGCTAGCAGGGTGGATGTCGTTTGAGTTTCTGTTTGTGTTTCATCCGTAGTCGGATGTTGCTCTTATGTATGTTGTATTGATGTATTCGTGTGGCATTGTATGCCTTATGTATGTATCCCCATCTATTATGTAATGTTGATGTAATGATATCCACCTTGCAAAAGCGTTCCAATATGCGGGTCTATCCTTGGTGGGACTTTCGAGTTCCTTTTGGATAGGGTCGCATATTGGGCGTGACAGGATTCCATCCCGCGGACGAGGGGAGCTGGCCCGAGCCGGGCGGGCGGGGGATGGGGACCGGCCCCGCCGGTGGGAAGGCGACGAGGAGCGCCGGCGGGCGCGCCAGTCGCCCGACGACGCGCGCGGCGACCGGGACCGGGCTCGGTCATCCCGACGGGCGGGGGAGCGCCGGCTGTCACGCAGCTCCCGGAGCTC
>NC_041385.1:226410192-226410684 GCF_002162155.2 Triticum dicoccoides
GCCGGGGGAGAGGAGGTCGGCAGGCCGGACGGGGGATGGGGAGCGGCGGTGGGCGCCGGAGGGGCGAGGAGAGGGTTGGGGAGGAGCAGGGGAGCGGGAGGGAGGGAGGGAGAGGAGGAGGCGGCGCATTGGATCGGGGGGAGGGGGAATCCACACGGGGGCCAGATCGACCCCGAGCCCCCTCCGCCGGGCCTAGGGCAAGGGGGAGGCCCACCCAAACTGGGCCGGCCTGCGAGAGCCCCACCCAAAGTGGGCCGCGCAGGGAGCCCCGGGCGGGATGGGCCGTGGCCCAACGGTCCGTGCGGCCCATCTGAGCGTCCAACGTCACAGGAGGAATCGGGGAGAGCGGGGGAAACCCTACAGGCGACGGCCAGCGGCGCCGCCGCCACCGGCGCCGGACCGGCAAGGGCCCCTGGGAGAGGCCGGGCGTCCCTGGCAGTCTGCACATGGATCCCAGAGGATCCAAAGTGTGCGATAAACGGCCGGAACGAC
>NC_041385.1:226411300-226413852 GCF_002162155.2 Triticum dicoccoides
GGGGGGAGGGGGGAGGGGGAAGGGCGCATCCTCCGCGCAGTTCGCCCAACGGAAGGGGGCCGCCGGGGCGGAGAGCGAGAGGGCGACGGGCGCGGGGGCCGGTGACGGGGCCGCTCCAGGGAGGGCCGGCCGGGCGGCAGCGGAGAGGGTCGCCGGAGGCGCGGCGGAGGCGGAGGCGAGGGCGCCCGCGAGGACGCCAGGGAGGTCGCCAGACGCCATCCGTTCAAGGTCAAGGATTCTGGAAGACCGTACGGGCATATCAACTCTGTGTACTAGTAGCAACCAAACCAAAAATTCATTTGGCCCGCACGTGATGTGCTCTTGTGCTCAACTCCTGATGCTAGCGCTGATTTGTCCTGCCAATGCTATGCTATTCAATGGATGTGTACCGTTTGATGGATTTTTTCCGCCGATTCGATCTGCTGCCTTGTGTCTTGTCTCTCGTCCTTTGCCCGGCTGCCTTCCAGTGCGCGTGCACGTCTCCAACAGTCCGGCTCGGCAACGAGTTCTCTCGGGACTCGGTCCCTTCTGTTCCAAAACGAAATCTCTGCCCGCTGCTTCATAGCGCTTCCTGCGTGCTTCACAGCCATCTGTACTTGCTCGTATTGCCACGCCTTGGCCTGCCCAGCTGCACGATGGGCTGGCAGGCGCCAGCGATCACAGTGCGCGCCTCGAGTACACTCGCCCGATCGATCCAGCAATCAACCGCCGCCTGACTCGTCTGACGCCGCTCCTTCCAATTGCATCTCACCGAGACTCTGAACAAATCGCTGCCAGATTGCACGCTTATGCCGCCGCCGCCTCGATCTGATTCGCTTTTCCGAGAAGATCACAACCGCTAGAACACCTCTGCTTCTTAGATCGCTCCGACTGCAATCGCTCCTGCAGAACTCCAACGATATCTTCCGCTTCCTCTAGATCAACTTCCACGGATCCTTCGAACCTTGCTCATGATACCACTTGTTAGAATAAATTCGAGGCATACCATCGATCATCCGAGGACCAAGCAATCACACGAGCACGACACCGAGATTTGTTAACGAGGTTCACGATATGGCTACATCCCCGGGGCTTGACTACGGGCGCTCCTCCCCGTCATACCGTCACAATACCGCACCCCGGCCACCCGGGCGCCGGCACACGCCGCCGGCTCCCCCTTGCGCGCATGTGCTATTATGTTGGCATAGGTTACATCATGTGTCTATCCTCTCTATATAAGAGAGGCCTAGGATACAGGTGTCCTACTAGAACACGACTCCACATCCTATGTAAACACAATACAACTCCTAGTCCAACTGTAACCTACCTTGTACACAATATTCGACACAACTCTAACATTTCTTTTCTGAACTTTTGCTCAACTTCAGTAGGTCCCAAAGTTCCATTCGCATCGTACTGATGCACTCTCCATAGATCTATTTTCTATTCAGTACTAAATCCTTGCCTCAGCCAACCACGGATGCCGGATGGATCTTCACTCCACGGATCACACATCCATCTTACAGACCGCAATGAACTCCTCCTTTCCACCGCAGTTGTATACATTAATGGGGGGACACGCCTAGTAGGATTGAAACATTAGCAGCTACCTCTAGGCTCCACCTCTCCTGGTCGATGACGCTTAATCCCATTAGATTGTACATCCTACCGGGTTCCCGAGCCCAATGAACAGCCACGGCTTCTGGGCTGCGCCGCCACCACCGGTAGTGGTCGACGAGGCGGCGGTGCTGCTAGCCAGGCCGTTCGCCCCCATGCTTCTACGGCTCGAGCGGGCGATGCTGAAGATGTTGTGCTGCTGGATCAGAGAGGGTGAGCGACGAGTAATAGGGGAGGAAGCCTATATACACATACCAATTGGAAACTGAAGTGTCCAGCAGATGAGACGTCGACCCCGCCATGAATGCGTTCTTAGAATGAAGTCTGAATGGAGCAGTTTCCAGGAGATGAGCCGCCATTATTGCCCGTGTCTCCCCACCTTTCTACCTCGTAGGCGGATCGCCCGACGGCTGGATCGACCGGCCCCCGGTTGAACTGCACCCACTTCCGCTGGATCCCCATCAACTCGCGACTCGGCTGGATTCCCCCACAGACCGCCCGTGTTGTCTGCATCGATCGCCCGCCGCATCCTCTCTGTATCGACTCTTTTTTTGAGACAATCCTCTCTGTATCGACTGACCTCGATTGGTTCCTCTCTTGAGCAAATTTTTTTCTTTTACGGAGACAGGGAGTGTTGTGTCTGAGAGGGCCGCTCGCGGCCTTGGGCTGAGCACGAAAAAGGGCCCAATTAACCACAGGGGTCCAAAAAAGCTATGGGAGTAGCTGCCCTTACGACGATGTGGCCCATTTAGCGCTAAATGCATCACCGAACGAAGATCTAACAGTCAGGAATGTTTCTTAGACGAAATCGAACGGCCAGGAATGCCTAATTCTTGAGAGGGCAGGGATTAGGTGCAGTTTTACTGTTCTTAAATGGTAAGAGCAGGTGGACGGTTCAGATTTGAACTTCCTCCTACAAAAGTGCTCGAAGAACATCACTATATGGTACTGGAGCC
>NC_041385.1:226414189-226467875 GCF_002162155.2 Triticum dicoccoides
GCCCCGCCTTCCTCCCCTCCCCCAAGCCGCCGCCAGCGAGCTCCGTCGGGCAAAGCCCGGTGGGCATGGCGGCGGCGGGGCCACTCTTCCCCCTCCGCTTGTAGGCGCCGACGCGGGGCGGCCCCTTCGAGTGGTGGCGCTGGTTGTTCGCGGGATCCAGCGGCGCGGCGGCGGTCTCGCGAGGCGACGGGGTGGCCTGCTGGTGGCGGCGCTCCGGCTCCCTACGTTCCGCGCGCGGCGGGGCGGCTGCGTTGCTCCCGTCTCGGGAGGTGGCGCGCGGCCGGTCTCTTGCTGGATCCGGCCGGATCTGGCGTTGGGGGCCGACCGGCGACGCGTGGCTCTGGTGGTGCGTGCCCGGCGGCTCCGGTGCTTGGAGGTCGTCAGGCGACGCGGGTAGGGCAGCGGCCGGGCGTGGCCGCTGCTCCGGTCGTCGGCGGCGGCGTGGGGAGGTCTCGGTGGTGACCTCCCGGTGTCGTGGCGGCTTCACGGTGGCTCGACGAATCTGTCCGCGGCAGCAGTCGGCTTCTCCGGTGTCGGCTCGCCTGTGGTCGGGCCGTCTCGACCTTCACCCCATCTCCTCGTCGCCCGGGCGCTACTCCCATCAATGGGCTGGTCCTCTCCCAGCTGCGGTCCATCGCTCGTCTCGCGCCCAGTGCCGCAGGACCGAGCTCGTCTCGCGCACGATGCAGCAGGACTGGGCTCGTCTCGCGCACGGGGCAGCAGGACTGACCTCGTCTCCCTCTCGATGCTGCAGGACCGAGCTCGTCTCGCGCTCGGGGCAGCAGGACGGGTCGGTGGATGCCAGTTCTGGCCGACCTATTGGGTCTCGACACTGGGGGTGGCACAGGGGCGTGAAAGGTGAGACCTTTCCGCTCGTCTCTTTCGTTGAGGTGCGGCGGGTCTCGGGTGAGGTGGTGTCGAGGTCTTGGATGCTGGGGCGGCGGCCCTGATGGTGGTTGCGCGGTGCTCCTGGGCAGAGCCCGTGCCTTGGTGCTGCCCGGTCACCATGGTCGTGTGGGCGGCGTGGTTGCCGGGGTGTGGCGTTCGGTGGCGGTGAAGGTTGGCCGAGGTGAAAACCTGCTCTATCTTCGGACGGACCGGCGGCGGCGAAGATCGTTCCCTTCTTGAAGGCGTCGTCGCGGCTTTCATTGCCCGTCATGCGGCTTCGGAGGAAACTCTGATCCTTGGATCGGGCGACGGCGGCGCTCCGATATCGTATCCTTCCTGAAGGTGCCACCTCGGAACGCATGGTTCGTCATATGTAGTCTCACCTTTTTCGGGGCCGTTGTGCTAGGGGTGGTGTTGCTGCGCGTGTGTGTGTTGCGGTGTCGTGGCGTGTGTTTATACTGGATGCTTGTGGTTTGGTGCTTTATATATAAAGCGGGGCGAAAGCCTTTTCCGGTAAGTGCTCGAAGGGTTCAGATTTGAACTTTCGCTTCCAAAAGTGTTCGAATGATTAGGAGTTTCAAAAGTGATGCCAGGTGCCATTTTAAATTATTATTTTGCGATGAGCAGGTGCCACATGAGTAGTAGTACTGGATAGCCATATGAGTTATGAGGTGTGACCAGTAGGATATTTGCTAGAGATGCGTGACTGTTCACATGAAGCTGCACTGATTGAGAAATTAATTTGTTCCTCAAGTGTGGAGGAAATAAAATCGATGACAGTTTATATCCCCAGTCGTGGCTACCCGAGTACTCGTGACTCTACTCACACTGGTCGACTGAAGATTACGTGCATGCATATACCTCGTGCGCAAGGCAACACCTAACTAATCGTCCTCGAACATGGACAAGGACGTCGGCGGCGACAGCTGGTCGCCGTCGGTGTGGTGGCCCGCACCTCCTCCCATGCAGTTGGCCCGCTTGCTGGGCTGGAGGAAATACACGTCGTCCATGGCATGGAACGAGAGGTCCCTCTTGATGTTCTCCAGCACTGACGCCAGATGTACCTCCGGCGCACTCTCGCGTCGCGCACCGTCATGGACGTGGCCCGCCGCCACGCTGATGGCGCCGGCACCGTCGACCTGTCCGGATCCGCCGCTCATCAGGTACTGCAGGAGCTGGCCGTCGGTCCAGTCGTCGCCGAAGGCGCCGTGCGCGGCTGCGGTGGTACTATCAATTGCCTGAACCTCCGCGTGGCTCGGCGCTCCGGGGTTGCCATCCATGTCCGGCGCGACGGCGACGCCCTTCTTGCGGACGCGGCACAGGACCCAGTCGTCCAGCTGTACCCAACATAAGAAATAGAGTATGTAATTAAGTTGACCGACAACCAGCTGTGTGTGCGTAGATTCATCGAGTTACGCGTATGGTTTGGTACGCACCCTCATGGAGTCGTGGGGCTTGTGACGGGTGGCGGCGCCGGCGTCGGCGTGGAGGAGGCGGTACTCGTGCATGACCCACTCAGTCTTGGTGCCCCGCGGGGAGCGGCCCTGGTAGAAGACGAGCGCCTTCTTGACCCCGAGGCAGCGCGCGCCGCCGGCAGCCAGGATCGGCTTGTCGGTGCCGGTGGCCTTCCAGTACCCCGAGCCCGCCGTGCGGTTGGGCCGCGCGCCGTTGGGGTACTTGCGGTCCCTCGGGCTGAAGAAGAACCACTCCCCCTCCCCGAACTGCGCCTTGTCTGCATGCACGCACAGATTAAAATTGTCAAACTTCCGTCCACTTCTCAGTATATTCAGCATTACAATATTTCTCTCTTGTAGTCTTGTTCCGAACGATGATGTGTAGGAGTATTAAAAATGGGTGCCGATAGCTGGTCGGCAGCTAATGGTATTTTTTTTTCTTGGAAGCTCGTGCATGGACGAGAGTCAAAGAGATAGAAACAAAACTTTGCATTGGTTGCATGGCGTGGCTACGTATGCCGTACGTATGCATGCATGCATTCTTACCGGGCAGTTCCCACGGGTCGAACTTGTAGATGTCGACGTCGGCGATGATGGAGGTGACGGCGGAGGCAACGGCAGAGGCGGCGGAGGCGACCTTCCTCTTGAGGTAGCAGACGATGATCTCCTGGTCCGTGGGCTGGAACCGGAATCCCGGCGGCAGCTCGCACCCCCGAAACACAAAACCTTCTTCCATCACCGCACTAGCTCGGAGTCGGAGCCGACGAAGAAGAGATGGCCTGATTTGGGAACGCTCCAAGAAGTCGGCTGGCGGATCGCCTATATATACATGCACACGCGTAAGTTACTTAGGCTAAGTAACCATACGTGCCCATGTCGTCAGGGTAGCCAAGCAATGAGATTATGCGAGAGCGACGTGCATGGCGATGGCTCTCGAGTCCTGGACGGCGACGCGCGTGGCGCAGACCGATCGATCGTGGACGCACGGTTGGATTAGCCTCCCTGACGTCCGATGGCACGTCAGGCTACCGGATGATTACGCGTAACGTGACATCGCGTGAGCTTGACAGCCGCGTATTAATACTCCCAAATGGGCCAAACCTCTTCATGATTTACGCCCTTTTCAGCGTTCACATGTCAGTGCGAAGGCAGATTTTGTGTTTATGCACGCATCGATGCTGCTCGATAGCCAGCTGGTGACTGATGTAGAACTAGAGTTTTACTCAGGCTTAAACAATACTGTCACTTCGCTACAGCAAACGTACGTACGGTTCTTCGTCAGCTTTCGTACCTACTGGCTACTGTACGTACGTAAGACAGGAATAATTACTGCGGAATTTTTATTTTTTGACTTAAGAGCATCTCTAGCTGATACCTTGAAACTGGTTTTTTTCCTTCGAAAAGGGGGTTCACCCCAGGCTCTGCATCAAAACGATGCATACGGCCATGATTATTAATAAACAAAAGGTCCAACACAAGTCTTCATGTCTCAACAAAACAAAAAAAAAGGCTCACGAAGAGCAAAACAGTAATAGAAAAGCCACAACCTGCTGGCATAAAAAGATAGGAACACTAAATGCTATCATATTACATGACTGCCATCCAAACCGTTTGAAAATATCCCGTGCTACCATCTCCCATCGGGTAGATCCAGTAACCAAACGCTCCCTGGCTTCCGTCGGAGTGAGTAGCGACCACATACGGATCAACGCAGTGGCTCGGAAGATAACCTGCAAAAAATAAATACTTGTTGTTCTGTTAAAGATCAAATCATTTTTGCAGTTCCAGACTGCCCATAATAAAGCACATATACTCCTACACGATTATGTCTCGCTGTATCAGAATCTATCCCATCAACCCACGTCCCAAATAACGTGAATTCGGAGGAGTAATGTTAAAAGCTATGTGAACCAACCGCCACATAATTTTTGCCAGAGGACAATCAAGAAAGAGGTGTTTGATAGATTCATGTTGGTCGCACAAGCTACATCTTGTAGATTCTGTTCAATTGCGTTTTGCCAAATTATACTTAGTTAAAATAACTTGTTTATGCACGAACCACGTAAACACTTTGATTTTCAAAGGTACTTTAACTTTCCAAACATGTTTCGTTTGAGGAATCGCGCTCAAGTTGATAACATCCAAGTATAGGGACTTAACCGAAAGCTCTCCATTCTTAGGTAGTTTCCAGCACAACTGGTCGGGCTATTGAGACAGTTGAACATCCATCAATCTTCTCACAAGAATTGAGCCAGATTCCCAACGGTTCCCCACCAGTGTCCTCCGAATTGAATATTGAGCGGAGTGGACTGCAGTACTGTTGCAAAGTAAGTGTCTCTATGCTGAACAATGCTATACAGAGAAGGATATTGGAGTGCGAGGGGCGTCTCTCCTAGCCATGTATCCTCCCAGAACCTCGTAGCGGTACCATTTCCAACTATGAACCTTGTCCTGTTGAAAAAGAGTGATTTAACTCTCATCAATCCTTTCCAAAAAGGTGAATCAGCCGGCCTCACTGTCACCTGGGCCAAGGTTCTAGAGTGAAGATATTTGTTACGCAAGATCCGAGCTCATGTGGCCTCCGTCTCAACAGAAAGCTTAAACAGCCACTTGCTAAGGATACATCTGTTCTTCACCTCTAGATTCTCAATCCCTAGACCCCCTTGGTCTTTCGGCCTACAAATTATATCCCATTTAGCAAGTCTGTATTTTCATTTTAATTCATCACTCTGCCAGAAGAAGCGTGATTGATAGAAGTCTAGCCTCTTCCGGACTCCAACAGGTACCTCGAAAAAGAAGAGGAGAAACATGGGCATACTCGTGAGGACCGAATAAATGAGAATTAATCGGCCTCCGTATGACATCAGCTTGCCTTTCCAGCAGCTCAATTTCTTCTCAAAACGGTCCTCAATGCACTTCCATTCTCTATTGGTCAGCTTACGATGGTGAATTGGTATACCTAAATATGTGAAAGGTAAAGCCCCCAATTCATACCCGAACAATTGCTTGTATGCATCTTCGTCATCATTAGCTCTTCCGAAACAGAACAATTCGCTCTTGTGGAAGTTAATCTTTAACCCGGTCAATTGTTCGAATAAGCATAACACGAGCTTCATGTTTCGCGCTTTTGCCAAGTCATGCTCCATGAAGATGATATTATCATCAGCGTACTGTAGAATGGATACACCTCCGTCAACTAAGTGCGGGACGAGGCCACCTACCTGGCCCGCATCCTTAGCCCTTCCTATAAGAATTGTCAACATATCGACCACTATGTTAAATAGAATAGGTGACATCGGATCTCCTTGCCTCAGCCCTTTGTGTGTTTGGAAGTAGTGACCTATGTCATCATTCACTTTAATCCCAACACTTCCTTTTTGCGTGAAAGAGTCTACTTGGTGGCTCCAGGCCTGATCAAAACCTTTCATACGCAAAGCCCATTGAAGGAAAGGCCATTTGACCTTATCGTACGCTTTCTCAAAGTCCACTTTGAAAACAAATCCGTCTAGTTTTTTCATGTGGATTTCATGGAGCGTTTCATGCAGGACGACAACCCCTTCTAGGATGTTTATGTCTGGCATGGAAGCTGTTTGGGACGGTTGCACCATAGAGTGCGCAATTTACGTAAGCCTGTTGGTCCCGACCTTGGTGAAAATTTTGGAACTTACATTAAGAAGACAGATAGGCCTGAACTGCTCAATACGAACGGCCTCTGCTTTCTTAGGAAGTAGAGTTATCGTTCCAAAATTTAGTTGCGACAACTGAAGCTGTCCAGAGAAAAAAATCATGGAACATCGGAAGAAAATTCCCTTTGATAATATGCCAACACTTTTTATAAAACTCCGCCAGAAAACCATCCCGCCCTAGAGCGTTATTGTTCTTCATTTGTGAAATGGCCTCAAACACCTCTTTCAGTTCACATTTGAAGGTGTTAGGGCATATTTCTTCCTTAGTGGTTTTGGTGATTGAAGACAATGCTTTTGCAGGCTAATCGTGTGCATTGACTATTTCAGATAATTTATCTTATGGCGCAAGACGATTTGAACCCCTCTGGATATTTATGAAGACGGTGTTTTCTTGCGTTTCTTTTTCGGTGGAGTTCAGTCATAGGAACATTGTACTATTAAGAGGGGGCCTGCTTCGGAAAGGTTTGGGTGGAATTAACATGTACACTATATCTTTGCACCCTCGTTCTTTCCCGTCAATTGAGCTTGTCCCTCCTTATGTTTTAACCTTGTCAGAACAGGCTAAGCGGTAGTACCGCTCTACACAACGGTAGTACCGCTCCCACGGTACTGTCGCTGTGCAGTACGGCTCCTACTTCCGTCTAATTTGTGGGTTCTGTAAACGGGCAGCAATAGAGCGGCAATTCGCCACGGTAGTACCGCTCATGCGGTACTACGGGGATAACTGCCTCTCAATTACCGTGGGTTTACTAGGCACCTACAGGCTAAGCGAAAGTACCGCTGCTCGCCACGGTAGTACCACTCCAGCAGAACTACCGCTGGGTAGTACCGCGGGGAGTACCGCTTATCTTCTTTGTTCTGTAAAGGTCTGTTCCACGAGCGGTAGTAGGGCGGCAGTTCCCATTGGTGGTACGGCCTAGGGCGCACTACCGCCCTGCCCTTCTCTACTACCGCGGGTTCGGCTTTAGTTCAACACCATGAGGTAATACCGCTGGTGGGAGCGATAGTACCGCTCCGGCGGAACTTCCGTCTCCTTGACATGTTCAGTTGAACTATGTGGCTAGAACTTTTGTGTCAGCGGAAGTACCGCTCACCCAAGCGGTACTATCGCTTATGCACGGGAAGTGGGAAAATAACGGTTGGGTCCCTTCTCCCACTATATGAAGGAGTCATCTTTCTTCTAGTTGACTACCTCTTCCTCTCCTAAGCTCCATTGTTGCTCACAAGCTCTTTCTTGGCCGATCTCTCTCCCTAGCCAATCAAACTTGTTGATTCTTTAGGGATTGCTTGAAAAGGCCTAGATCTACACTTCCGCCAAGAGAAATTTGATTCCCCCTGCTAATCCCTTGTAGATCTTTTTGCTCTTGGGTGTTTGAGCACCATAGATGGTTGAGGTCACCTCGGAACCACATTCCATTGTGGTGAAACTTCATGGTGTTGTTGGGAGCCTCCAATTAGGTTGTGGAGAGAGCCCCAACTTTGTTTGTAAATGTCCAGTCGCCGCCTTCAAGGGCACCACTAGGGGAATCACGTCATCTCGCATTGTGTGAGGGCGTGAGGAGAATATGATGGCCCTAGTGGCTTCTTGGGGATCATTGCCTCCACACCGCTCCAACGGAGACGCACTTCCTCTCAAAGGGAAGGAACTTTGGTAACACATCCTCGTCTTCACCGTCTCCACTTGTGGTTATCTCTTACATTTACATTGTGCAAGCTTTACTTGTGTTGTATCCTTTGCTTGCTTGTTTTGCTTGTGTTGCAAGCATCATATAGGTTGCTCACCTAGTTACATATCTAGACAACCTATTTGTTGCTAACCCTAATTCGTTAAGATAAGTTAAAAATTGTTAGTTGCCTATTCACCTCCCCTCTAGTCAACCATATCAATCCTTTCAATTGGTATCCGAGCCTCGTCTCTTTATTAAGGGTTTCACCACCCGAAGAGTATGGTTGACGACGGTGGTAGTGGTGATGAAGTGCCCGAAGCCGTGGAGTTGACTTGATCACGCGGGATGACTTAAATGAAGCTATGGCTTCACTTAAGACATCTATAATGACCGAGGTCTAATCCGTGTTTAAAGAATTACTTGAGGGGTTGAAAACGTCTCCCGATCCATTGCTTGTGGTTAATCCCACTGTGGGAGTCCTGGATTGGGGGGTCCTCGGGCGTCCGGTCTATTGGATGTGGGCCGGACTGATGGGCCGTTGAGAAACAAGACAGAAGATCACGCCTCGTGTCCGATAGGGACTCTGGTATGCGTGGATGGCAAGTATAGGTGTCTGGATATTTTATTCCTTTCTGTAAAACCGACAACGTACAACCCTAGGCCTCTCCGGTGTCTATATAAACCGGAGGGTAGATCGGAGCCAGGATCACAACATTGCTAGGCTAGCTAATCTAGGGTTAGCCAATTCAATATCGTGGTAGATCAACTCTTGTAACCCCTATACCCTCGAATATAATCAAGAAGGAGTAGGGTTTTACCTCCATTAAGAAGGCCCAAACCTGGTTAAACACTGTGTCCTTTGTTCATAGTTACCTTCGGTCCTCAAACGTACAACTTGGGCCCGCCTACCCGAGATCAGCCGGTTTTGACACCGACATTGGTGCTTTCATTGAGAGCTCCGCTGTATCATCGACAGAAGGATCAATGGCTCACCTCTTCATCAATGATGATGTTACGTCCAGGGAAACCTTTCTTCCTGGGCAAGTCTTTGTGTTTGGTGGCTTTGTGCTTCGTGCCAACTAGATCGACCACCTCGAGAAGGTCGACAGTTATGCCCCAGGCCACCAGATCAGGTTTGGAAACCTGAACTATGTTGCCGACATCCGAGGAGACCTGGTCTTCGACGGGTTTGTAGCCCTGGCTGCCACTCTGTGTCCCCGCCAAGGAGACTCTTCGGTTCCCCTGTTAGATCTCGTCTAGGGGTCAACACCCATACCCACCTCAGCCTTAGATCCGGGGTAGGTCTCACTGTCCGAAGACGGGAGTGCGAGCCCCGCCGGGCTTCTTCCCTTTGTGGAAATCCCGACCAAAAACCCAGATGAAATCTTAGACTTGGCTCTGGGACACCAACCCAAACTGCCAAGGTCTGCACTCGGTGGGTCCGATCAGGTGTCCCATACCAAACTCAGCCCAGCGGATCTGCAGTTTCCGGTCCCACTTTCGCTCCTAGATGAAGCATTGGACTTAATGTAGTCTCTCGCCATCATGGAGGCTTTGCCTCCGAGCCATACCCAGCTTGGGCTGGGGGCTAAGAGCGGGGAATTTTACGCCCAACCCACCACCCACTTCATAGCCACTTTCGAGGATTTAACCGACATGCTGGACTACGCGTCTGAAGACATCAACAGCATGGATGACGATGCCGACACCGAACCAAGCCAAGTCCCACCCGTCACGGGGCGTTGGACGGCCACCTCAACCTACGATGTGTACATGGTGGACACTCCGGAGAAAAAGAACGATGAGGATAATCCGAGCCCCGATGAGGACAAACTCATCCATAAACCTGAAGGAAATATGCCCTAGAGGTAATAATAAAGTTATTATTTATTTTCTTATTTCATGATAAATGTTTATTATTCATGCTAGAATCGCATTAACCGGAAACTTAGTACATGTGTGAATACATAGACAAAACATAGTGTCCCTACTATGCCTCTACTTGACTAGCTCGTGAATCAAAGATGGTTATGATTCCTAACCATAGACATGTGTTGTCATTTGATGAACGGGATCACATCATTAGGATAATAATGTGATGGACATGACCCATCCGTTAGCTTAGCATTATCATCGTTACAACTTTACTGCTATTGCGTTCTTCACGACTTATACATGTTCCTCAGACTATGAGATTATGCAACTCCCAAATACCGGAGGAACACTTTGTGTGCTACCAAATGTCACAACGTAAATTGGTGATTATAAAGGTGCTCTACAGGTGTCTCCGAAGGTGTTTGTTGGATTGGCATAGATCGAGATTAGGATTTGTCACTCCGTGTTTCAAAGAGGTATCTCTCGGCCCTCTCGGTAATACTCATCACTATAAGCCTTGCAAGCATTGTGACTAATGAGTTAGTTGCGGGATGAAGTATTACGGAATGAGTAAAGAGACTTTCTGGTAAACAGATTCAACTAGGTATGATGATACCGACGATCGAATCTCGGGCAAGTAACATACCGATGACAAAGGGAACAACGTATGTTGTTATGCGGTTTGAGCGATAAAGATCTTCGTAGAATATGTAGGAGCCAATATGAGCATACAGGTTCCGCTATTGGTTATTGACCGGAGATGTGTCTCAGTCATGTCTACATAGTTCTCAAACCCGTAGGGTCCGCATGCTTAACGTTCGATGACGATTTGTATTATGAGTTATGTGATTTGATGACCGAAGTTTGTTTGGAGTTCCGGATGAGATCACGGATGTGATGAGGAGTCTCGAAATGGTCGAGACGTAAAGATCGATATATTGGAAGGCTATATTCGGATATCAGAAAGGTTCCGAGTGATTCGGGTATTTTTCGGAGTACCGGGGAGTCACGGGAATTCGCCGGGGGAAGTAATGGGCCTTAATGGGCCATACGGGAAAGGAGAGAAGGGCCTCAAGGGGTGGCCACACGCCCCCATGGGCTGGTCCAAATTGGACTAGGAGAGGGTGGCGCCCCCCTCCTTCCTTCTCCCCTCTTCCTCCTTCCCTCCTTCTCCTACTAGGAATAGGAAAGAGGAGGGGAATCCTATTTGGACTGGGGAGTCCTAGTAGGATTCCCCACACCTGGCGCCCCCCCTTGGGCCGGACACCTCTTCCCCCCTCCTTTATATACATGGCCAGGGGCCCCATAGACACACAAGTTGATCTTTAGCCGTGTGCGGTGCCCCCCTCCACAGTTTTCCACCTCGGTCATGTCGACGTAGTGCTTAGGCGAAGCCCTGCATTGCTAACTTCATCATCACCGTCACAACACTGTCGTGCTGTCGGAACTCTCCCTTGGCCTCAGCTGGATCTAGAGTTTGAGGGACGTCATCGAGCTGAACGTGGAGGTGCCATGCGTTCGGTACTTGATCGGTTCGATCGCGAAGACGTTCAACTACATCAACCGCGTTACTTAATGCTTCCGCTTTCGGTCTACGATGGTACGTGGACACACTCTCCCTCTCGTTGCTATGCATCACCTAGATAGATCTTGTGTGATCGTAGGAATTTTTTTGAAATTATTGCATTCCCCAACAGTGGTATCAAAGCCAGGTTTATGTGTAGATGTTATATGAACGAGTAGAACACAAAGAGTTGTGGGCGATAATAGTCATACTGCTTACCAGCATGTCATACTTTGATTCGGCGGTATTGTTGGATGAAGCGGCCCAGACCGAGATTACATGACCGCGTTCATGAGACTGGTTCTACCGACGTGCTTCGCACACAGGTGGCTAGTGGGTGTCTGTTTCTCCAGCTTTAGTTGAATCGAGTGTGGCTACGCCCGGTCCTTGTTGAAGGTTAAAATAGCACACTTGACAAAAAATCGTTGTGGTTTTGATGCGTAGGTAAGAACGGTTCTTGCTAGAAGCCCGTAGCAGCCACGTAAAACTTGCAACAACAAAGTAGAGGACGTCTAACTTGTTTTTGCAAGGCTTGCTGTGATGTGATATGGTCAAGACATGATGTGATATAAATTGTTGTATGAGATTATCATGTTTCGTAACAAAGTTATCAACAATTGGCAGGAGCCATATGGTTGTCACTTTATTGTATGCAATGCAATCGCCATGTAACTGTTTTACTTTATCACTAAGCGGTAGCGATAGTCGTAGTAACAATAGTTGGAGAGATGACAATGATGCTACGATGGAGATCAAGGTGTCGCGCCGGTGACGATGGAGATCATGACGATGCTTCGGTGATGGAGATCATGAGCACAAGATGATGATGGCCATATCATGTCACATATTTTGATTGCATGTGATGTTTATCTTTTATGCATCTTATTTTGCTTAGTATGGCGGTAGCATTATAAGATGATCCCTTACTAAATTTCAAGGTATAAGTGTTCTCCCTGAGTATGCACCGTTGCTACAGTTCTTCGTGTTGAGACACCACATGATGATCGGGTGTGATAAGCTCTATATTCACATACAATGGGTGCAAGCCAGTTTTGCACATGCAGAATATCCGTGTTAAACTTGATGAGCGTAGCAAATGTAGATATGGCCTCAGAACATTGGAGACCGAAAGGTCGAGCGTGAATCATATAGTAGATATGATCAACATAGAGATGTTCACCATTGAAAACTACTCCATCTCACGTGATGATCGGACATGGTTTAGTTGATATGGATCACGTGATCATTTATATGACTAGAGGGATGTCTATCTAAGTGGGAGTTATTAAGTAATATGATTAATTGAACTTTAATTTATCATGAACTTAGTCTTGATAGTATTTTGCAAATTATGGTGTAGATCAATAGCTCGCGTTATAGCTTTCCTATGTTTTTTATATGTTCCTAGAAAAAACTAAGTTGAAAGATAACAGTAGCAATAATGCAGACTAGGTCCATTATATGAGGTGTATCCTCATTGCTGCATAGAAGAATTATGTCCTTGATGCACCGCTAGGTGACAGACCTATTGCAGGAGCAGATGCAGATGTTATGAACGTTTGGCTAGCTCAATATGATGACTACTTGATAGTTTAGTGCACCATGCTTTACGGCTTAGAACCGGAACTTCAAAAACATTTTTTGAAACATCACGGAGCATATGAGATGTTCCAAGAGCTGAAATTGGTATTTCAGACTCATGCCCGTGTCAAGAGGTATGAGACCTCTGACAAGTACTTTGCCTAAAAGATGGAGGAGAATTGCTCAACTAGTGAGCATGTGCTCAGAATGTCTGGGTACTACAATCACTTGAATCAAGTGGGAGTTAATCTTCCAGATAAGATAGTGATTGACAGAGTTCTCTAGTCACCATCACCAAGTTACTGGAACTTTGTGATGAACTATAGTATGCAAGGGATGACGGAAAACGATTCCCGAGCTCTTTGTGATGCTGAAATTAACGAAGGTAGAAATCAAGAAATAGCATCGAGTGTTGATGATTAAACAAGACCACTAGTTTCAAGAAAAGGGCAAAGGAAATAAAAGGAACTTCAAGAAGAATGGCAAGAAAGTTGTCACTCCCGTGAAGAAGCCCAAAGCTGGACCTAAGCCTGAAACTGAGTGCTTCTACTGCAAAGGAAATGGTCACTGGAAGTGGAACTGCCCCAAATATTTGGCGGATAAGAAGGATGGCAAAGTGAACAAAGGTATATTTGATATACATATTATTGATGTGTACCTTACTAGGGCTCGTAGTAATCCCTGGGTATTTGATACTTGTTCGGTTGCTAAGATTAGTAACTCGAAACAGGAGTTGCGGAATAAATAGAGACTAGTTGAGGATGAAGTGACAATGTGTGTTGGAAGTGGTTCCAAGATTGATATGATCATCATCGAGCACTCCCTATACTTTCGGGATTAGTGTTGAACCTAAATAAATGTCATTTGGTGTTTGAGTTGAGCATGAATATGATTAGATCATGTTAATTGCAATACAGTTATTCATTTAAGACAGAGAATAATAATTATTATGTTTACATGAATAAAACCTTCTATGGTCATAATGGTTTATTGAATATCAATTGTGGTAATACACATATTCATAGTATTGATGCCAAAAGATGCAAAGTTGATAGTGATAGTGCAACTTATTTGTGGTCATATCGGTGTAAAGTGCATGAAGAAACTCCATGCTGATGGACTTTTGGAATCACTTGATGCTTGCGAACTGTGACTTATGGGCAAGATGACTAAAACTCTGTTCTCCGGAACAATGGAACGAGCTAGTGACTTATTGGAAATAATACATATCGATGTATGCGGTCCAATGAGTGTAAATGCTCGTGGCGGGTATCGTTATTTTCTGACCTTCACAGATGATTTGAGAAGATATGGGTATATCTACTGAAACATTTGAAAAGTTCAAAGAATTTCAGAGTGAAGTGGAGAATCATCGTAACAAGAAAATAAAGTTTCTACGATCTAATCATGGAGGAGAATATTTGAGTTACGAGTTTGGCCTTCATATAAAGCAATGTGGAATAGTTTCACGGCTCACGCCACCTGGAACACCACAGCGTAATGGTGTGTCCAAACGTCGTAACCGCACTTTATTGGATATGATGCGATCTATGATGTCTCTTACTGATTTACCACTATTGTTTTGGGGTTATGCATTAGAGATAGCTACATTCACTTTAAACAGGGCACCATCAAAAATCCGTTGAGACGACGCCTTATAAACTGTGGTTTGGCAAGAAACCAAAGTTGTCATTTCTTAAAGTTTGGGGCTGTGATGCTTATTTGAAAAAGCTTCAACTTGATAAGCTCGAACCCAATTCAGAGAAGTGCATCTTCATAGGATACCCAAAGGAAACTATTGGGTACACCTTCTATCATAGATCCGAAGGCAAGATATTCGTTGCTAAGAATGGATCCTTTCTAGAGAAGGAGTTTCTCTCGAAAGAAGTGAGTGGGAGGAAAGTAGGCTTGGTGAGGTAATTGTACCTTCTCCCGAATTGGAAAGTAGTTCATCACAGAAATCAGTTCTAGTGATTCCTACACCAATTAGTGAGGAAGTTAATGATGATGATCATGAAACTTCAGATCAAGTTACTACAGAACCTTGTAGGTATTCCAGAGTACGGTCCGCACCAGAGTGGTACGATAATCCTATTCTGGAAGTCATGTTACTAGACCATGATGAACCTACGAACTATGAGGAAGCGATAGTGAGCCCAGATTACGCGAAATGGCTTGAGACCATGAAATCTGAGATGGGATCCATGTATGAGAACAAAGTGTGGACTTTGGTGGACTTGCCCAATGGTCGGCAAGCCATATTAAATAAATGGATCTTCAAGAGGAAGACAGACACTGATAGTAGTATTACTATCTACAAAGCTCGACTTGTCACAAAAAGGTTTTCGACAAGTTCAAGGTGTTGGCTACAATGAGATTTTCTCAACTGTAGCGATGCTTAAATCCGTCCGAATCATGTTATCAGTTGCCATATTTTATGAAATCTGGCAAATGGATGTCAAAACTACATTCCTTAAATGGATATTTCTTAAAGAAGAGTTGTATATGATGCAACCCGAAAGTTTTGTCAATCCTAAAGGTACTAACAAGGTGTGCAAGCTCCAGCGATCCATCTATGAACTAGTGCAAGCATCTCAGAGTTGGAATATACACTTTGATGAGTTGATCAAAGCATATAGTTTTATACAGACTTGCGGTGAAGCCTGTATTTACAAGAAAGTGAGTGGGAGCACTACAGCCTTTCTGATAAGTATATGTGAATGACATATTGTTGATCGGAAATGATGTAGAATTTTCTGGAAAGCATAAAGGAGAGTTTGAAAGGAGTTTTTCAAAGAAAGACCTCAGCGAAGTTGCTTATATATTGGGCATCTAGATCTATAGAGATAGATCAAGACGCTTGATAAGATTTTTCAATGAATACATACCTTGACAAGTTTTTTGGAAGAGTTCAAAATGGATCAGTCAAAGAAGAAGTTCTTGCCCTTATTACAAGGTGTAAAGTTGAGTAAGACTGAAAGCCCGACCACGATAGAAGATAGAAAGAGAATGAAAGTCATTCCCTATGCCACAATCATAGGTTATATAAAGTATGTTTTGTTGTATACCACACCTATTGTGCACCTTGCCATGAGTTTGGCAAGGGGGTACAATAGTGATCTAAGAGTAGATCACTGGACAGCGGTCAAAATTATCCTTAGTGAGGACTAAGGAAATATTTCTCGGTTATGGAGGTGATAAAGAGTTCGTCATAAAGAGTTACGTCGATGCAAGCTTTTACACCGATCCACATGACTCTAAGTCTCAATCTGGATACATATTGAAAGTGGGTGCAATTAGCTAGAGTAGCTCCATACAGAGCATTGTAGACATAGAATATTTGCAAAATACATACGGCTCTGAATGTGACAGGCCCGTTGACTAAACTTCTCTCATAAGCAAAACATGATCACACCTTAGTAATCTTTGGGTGTTAATAACTAGCAATGTGAACTAGATTATTGACTCTAGTAAACCCTTTGGTTGTTGGTCACATGGCGATGTGAACAATGGGTGTTAATCACATACAAATGTGAACTATTGATGTTAAATCACATGGCGATGTGAACTAGATTATTGACTCTAGTGCAAGTGGGAGACTGAAGGAAATATGCCCTAGAGGTAATAATAAAGTTATTATTTATTTCCTTATTTCATGATAAATGTTTATTATTCATGCTAGAATTGTATTAACCGGAAACTTAGTACATGTGTGAATACATAGACAAAACATAGTGTCCCTAGTATGCCTCCACTTGACTAGCTCGTTAATCAAAGATGGTTATGTTTCCTAACCATAGACATGTGTTGTCATTTGATGAACGGGATCACATCATTAGGAGAATGATGTGATGGACAAGACTCATCCGTTAGCTTAGCATTATGATCGTTACTGTTTCATTTCTACTGCTCTCTTCATGACTTATACATGTCCCTCAGACTATGAGATTATGCAACTCCTGAATACCGGAGGAACACTTTGCGTGCTACCAAATGTCACAACATAAATGGGTGATTATAGAGGTGCTCTACAGGTGTCTCCGATGGTGTTTGTTGGGTTGGCATAGATCGAGATTAGATTTGTCACTCCGTGTTTTGGAGAGGTATCTCTTTGCCCTCTCGGTAATACTCATCACTATAAGCCTTGCAAGCATTGTGACTAATGAGTTAGTTGTGGGATGAAGTATTACGGAACGAGTAAAGAGACTTGTCGGTAACGATATTGGACTAGGTATGATGATACCGACGATCGAATCTCGGGCAAGTAACATGCTGATGACAAAGGGAACAACGTATGTTGTTATGGGGTTTGACCGATAAAGATCTTCGTAGAATATGTAGGAGCCAATATGAGCATCCAGGTTCCGCTATTGGTTATTGACCGGAGATGTGTCTCGGTCATGTCTACATAGTTCTCGAACCCGCATGGTCCGCACACTTAACGGTCGATGACGATTTGTATTATGAGTTATGTGATTTGATGACCGAAGTTTGTCCGGGGTCCCGGATGAGATCACATACATGACGAGGAGTCTCAAAATGGTCGAGACGTAAAGATCAATATACTGGAAGGCTATATTCGAACATTGGAAAGGTTCCGAGTTTTTCGGGTATTTTTCGGAGTACCGGAGAGTTACGGGAATTCGACGGGGGAAGTAATGGGCCTTAATGGGCCATACAGGAAAGGAGAGAAGGGCCTCAAGGGGTGGCTGCGCGCCCCCATGGGCTGGTCCGAATTGGACTAGGAGGGGGCGGCGCCCCCCTCCTTCCTTCTCCCCTCTTCCTCCTTCCCTCCTTCTCCAACTGGGAATAGGAAAGAGGAGGGGAATCCTACTTGGACTGGGGAGTTCTAGTAGGATTCCGCACACCTGCCGCGCCCCCCTTGGGCCGGCCACCTCTTCCCTCCCCTCCTTTATATACGTGGCCAGGGGCACCCCATAGACACACAAGTTGATCTTTAGCCGTGTGCGGTGCCCCCTTCCATAGTTTTCCACCTCGGTCATATCGACGTAGTGCTTAGGCTAAGCCCTGTGTTGGTAACTTCATCATCACCGTCAACATGCCGTCGTGCTGACGGAACTCTCCCTCGGCCTCATTTGGATCTAGAGTTCGAGGGATGTCACCGACCTGAACGTATGCAGATCACGGAGGTGCCGTGCGTTTGCTACTTGATCAGTTGGATTGCAAAGACGTTCGACTACATCAACCGCGTTACTTAACCCTTCCGCTTTCGGTCTACGAGGGTACGTGGACACACTATCCCTCTCGTTGCTACGCATCACCTAGATAGATCTTGCGTGATCGTAGGAAATTTTTGAGATTACTGTGTCCCCAACAAAACCACCAAAGCGCCGGCGTCAGCGGCGCCGTTCACGATCGTGTCGGGCGAAAGACAGTAACACCGGCACCGGAGACAATGAGACTCCAGATGACGCCGAAGATCCTGAATAGCCCGTCGAGCCCATGTTCGAACAAGATGAAAGGGAAGAGGGTGAACATAGTCCTGAACACACTGATCATGAAGGTTCATAGGATAGCAACTATATGCCAGAATCCGATGAAAAGGACAACCTCGATGATGAAGATTTTATCGTCCCAGAGGAACCCCTCAATCAAGAATGCTTCAAGCGACAACTCATTGCTACAGCTCGGAGCCTGAAAAAGAAGTAGCAGCATCTCAAAGCTGAACAAGATACGCTTAACGAAAGGTGGACTAAGGTCCTGGCCAGTGAGGAATATGGCCACGAGCGACCTGTTAAAAGTTACCCTAAGCGCAAGTTGCTGCCACAGTTCGACGACGAAGCCCTTTAGCCAATACCGTCGAAATACAATTAGGCAGAACAACCAGACCGACCACCACGTGGACGAGATAAAGCGGCATACCAAGCCAAACACCAACCTGCACCTCGTCGCTGAAGAGGCAGGGAAACAACAACTGTGGGATATACATACGACTTGCAATGTGACCTAGCCAATATAGCTGGTCAGACTAGATCAATCTACGGATCAAGGGGCCGTGCCCCGGCGCGAGACAATGGCTATGAAGCCTGGCGTGACGACTACTACTATAATCGGGATCAGAACCGAACTCAGATGTCAGCCGATCTCCGCCACGATATTGCACGATATAGAGGGGTCGCACACCCTTTATGCTTCACCGGGGTCATGGAACACCAATTTCTAGAAGGGTTTAAACCCGTAAACATCGAACAGTACAATGGAACGACGGATCCGGCCGTCTGGATTGAACACTTTCTTCTCCACATCCACGTGGCTCGAGGAGATGACCTTCACGCCATCAAATATCTTCCTTTAAAGCTGAAAGGACCAGCGTGGCACTGGCTAAACAGCCTGCCAGAAAACTCCATTGGAACCTGGGAAGACTTGGAAGATGCCTTTCAGGCCAACTTTCAGTGCACTTATGTCCGGCCACCGGATGCTGATGACTTGAGTCACATAATTCAGCAACCAAGCGAATCAGCCTGCAAACTTTGGAATTGGTTCTTAACTAAAAAGAACCAGATCGTAGACTGTTCGGACGCTGAAGCCTTAGCGGCCTTTAAACACAGCGTCCATGACGAATGGCTCGTCCGACACCTTGGGCAGGAAAGCCGAAGACCATGGCAGCCTTAACGGCGCTCATGACCTGCTTTTGTGCGGGGGAAGGCAGCTGGTTGGCTCGTAGAAGCAATAGTTTGGGTGACCCCGACACCTCTGAGGTGCGGGGCGGCAATGGTAAACCTCTTTGTAATAAAAACAAATGTCAGAATAACAACAACGACGACGCAGACGATACGACAATCAATGTCAGATTTAGCGGTCCTAAGTCCGGTCAGCGGAAGAAACCTTTCAAAGGAAACAAGTACGGGCCATCCAGCTTTGATAAAATGCTCGAGAGGCCCTGTCAGATTCATGGTACGCCCGATAAGCCTGCGAACCACACGAATAGGAATTGTTAGGTTTTCAAACAGGCCGGTAAAATAAATAACAAACACAAGGGAAAAGGGCCTCCAAGCAAAGACGATGATGATCCCCGTCAGCCGAACACCAGGTGTCAGAAGCAGTTTCCCCCAGATGAAAACAGTGAACATGATATATGTCACTCATATCCCCAAAAGAGAGCACAAACACGCACTACGGGACGTCTATGTTGTAGAGCCTGTCCCCCCCCCAAGTTTAACCAATGGTCAGCCTGTCCGATCACATTTGATCGCAGGGATCACCCAACCAGTATCCGTAACGGGGGTTCGGCCGCCCTCATTCTTGATCCAATTATTGACGGATACCACCTCACTAGAGTCCTTATGGACAAAGGAAGCAGTCTTAACTTGATTTATCAAGATACTATCTGCAAGATGGGCATTGACCCATCACGAATCAAGCCTAGTAACACTACCTTTAAAGGTGTGATACCAGGAGTGGAGGGCCGTTGTACGGTCTCAATTCAACGGGAGGTAGTATTCGGCTCCCAGACAACTTTCGCAGGGAGGAGGTAATCTTCGACATTGTCCCTTTCCATAGTGGCTATCATGCACTGCTCGGACGAACTGCTTTCACCCCCTTCAATGCAGTCCCACATTACGCTTGCTTGATGCTTAAGATGCCCAGACCCCGCGGCGTTATCACCATCAATGGTAACATGGAGCGCTCCCTCCGTACTGAAGAGCACACTGCGGCCCTTCCAGCTGAAGTATATGGTGGCCTTATCAAGCTGAACAGTTCACCGGCCAATAAAGCCAACGACGTATCCAAGTGAGTACGGTCCGCGCATAATAGCGATAAATCAACGGATCCGGACCTTGGTCAACAGTTCGGCCTCCGCCGATCGCCCCACCAGGTTGAGGCTTATGTACCATGCGTACATAATTACGCACTAAAAATACCTTGGGCGGCGCCGGAGGCACACTACGGAAGAGGTCCATTGGATGGCTTGACCATAGTTGGACCACATATATATTTTTCCTTTTAACGCAGGTTCATCAAGAGCCCTACTTGCGAGGTGGTTGTCGCAGGAGACCCTTTTAAGGCTGGCGCGTCCCAACCATCAAATAATCCTCTCAAAGGACTTACTACTAAGGAGAAAAGGCGCAGACATGCGGCAGGGCATCATTGGAGTTTCTTTTCGGAACTATGATTTTTAGGCCCTGTGTTAGACTTTCCCTTATGTAAAATCTTTTCTTTTTTTCTTCGAGCATGTAACATGACCTTAATATTGAACGGCATTGCCTGTCATCGACGTATCAATAAAGATATAAAGGATGTAGATGATTATCACCTTCTTTATTGGATCTTGGTTTTTTCCTTGTCATCTGTGCTCCCCCTTATGTTCGACTGACGTATGTGGTTTGACACGGTCTTCATACCAGGGGCTGTATTTGGCCCCGCAAAATTCTTAAGTCCGAACACCTATAGGGAACTCTTCGGCGTCCCGGATATGGCATTACATGCATTGGCTCTGAATCATGTCTTTGGTCTATAGTTGGGTTGCCTGGCTCCTGTGTTTGCCACCTTACGTTCCGCAAGTTCGGCTAAGGTAGTAAAGGGAGAACTACTGCGATTGTATTTCTGGTTCGTTTGGTTAAGTACCTCAGTAGAGAAAGCCGAAAGCTGACTGTAATGATGGGCGAGAGTGGGTCAGCAATTCGGTGACTTAGTGTTATACTATGAATTGTTCGTGATTTATGCCGTGTTATACGAGGGGCTGGGTTTTCGACCAGCCGCGTTGCAAAGGCGTCGCACTCTGGATTGCCGTTCATGCAAGGAGGGGCTAGTACTTAGCGCCACCAATGTACTCTTATGGCTAAGTGAAAGTACTAAAGCCGCGTACTCTGATTGCCTAGTTCACTCTGCAAGACGCCTCCAACATCAGACCAATAACGTTGGATTAAGTGTTGTCATGCGTTCCCGAACACCCTTGTAATATATACATGGGGGCTGAAGCTGAGGACTGGTAAACTTTCAGACATATAAGCGGCCAAATAGGAGGATAAACTAATCATAAAAGCATAACCATTTTTACATCATGAGTCCATTACATGACTCTTACAAACCAGACACAACTACTCAAATATGATGTCCTTGGAGCACTGGCCCTCTACAATACGGGCTCCCTCGAGGACCTTGTCGATGTACTTCTCCGGCTGCCGGTGCTCCTTGCCTTCAGGTGGCCCTACGGTGGAAATCTCGGTGGTCTTCATCTTCGCCCACTGCACCTTGACACGGGAGAAGGCCATCCGAGCACCTTCTATGCAGGACAACCACTTGAGGGCATCGATCCGAGGAAGCGCCTCCACCAGCCTCTTCATGAGTCCGAAGTGACTGCTAGGGATGGATTCGGCAGGCCACAAACGGACTATAACTTCCTTCATGGTCAGTCCGTCCACCCTGTGCAGCTCGGACAGCTGCTTCAGCTGGTCACTCAGGGGCACTGGAAGTTCTGGTGCAAGGTACTGCGACCAGAACAACTTCTCCCTTGAGCTCCCCTCTTCGGCTCGGAAGAATGCGGCAGCATCTGCAATACTCCTCGGTAGATCGGCAAAGACGCCTGGAGAATTCCAAACTCGTGTCAGCAAAATATACCTCTTACTAGTAAATCTACTCTGCATGATGAAGGCCTTACCAGCCGCAATCTGCCTCGCCTCTTGGATCTCCTGGCGAGCGCCCTGGGCATCAACTCGGGCTTCCTTCAGGCTCTCACGAGCTTTGGTGAGCTCGGAGGCCTGCTGCAAACTCTTCTGCTCCAAGGACTCGCACCTAGCAATGGCGTCCTTGAGCTCCTGTTCGACCTCCCCCACCCACGCCTCATGTCTTCGGCGGGTGGTTTGCTCCTCCTCTAAATCCTTGGCCGCTTTGGCCGCGGCCGCCTTGCTCACCTCCGCCTCATTCTTGGCTTCAGCAAGGGCGCTCTTGAGGGGCTCGACCTTGGCTGCGCTAACTATGAGTAATTTATCACATCTTCAGTCAGTTCACACGACTAAATACAGATATCACTCTCGGGTATGAAAAACTTTCATGTACCTTGGGTTTCATTAAACCGCTTGTTGATGCGGTTAAGCTCCTCGTCGGATAGCCAAAGCTTCCGATTGATCTTGGCTATCTCTGCGGCCTGGGCAGTAGCCGCCAACATCGAAACATGTCCAATAATATATGACACGTTATCAACCTGTTTTGATCCTCTGTCCGGATTGTCCTAATCCAGACGCAGTCTCAGGGGCTACTGTCTACACATGGGTTTCGCCTAACATATATATGTGTACAAAAAATAAAGCCAATTAAAGAATATTACATCGCTTACCTCAAAGCCTGTAAATAGGCTGTTGAAGGTTCGGTCAGTCTGCTTTTCGCGGACCGAACCTTTTCCATGACAGCACCCATTAGGGTGCGGTGTTCCTCCAAGATGGAGGCACGTTGGAAAGCTTCCTGCATAGTGCCAGCGGCCTCCGGATTGATGGAGGCCACCGACGGAGCTCCTGCTCCTCCCCCTCTTTCGAAGGGGGATGTTGGTCCGAACCCGGAGACGTACCGGACTTTGGCACGGTGTTCCGTGGAGGCCTGGACTATTGAAGCCCCCACCCTCGATGGTCATGGGGGCCGCCGTGCCCTGCTCTACGGTGTCCAAGGTGTTATCCTCGGGCCCCTTCTGGACGGTCTCGTCTGCCCCTCCCCGGCCAGGAGATGGCCTTTGGGATGACACCTCAGTGTCCTCCATGGCAGGGGGGAGGCGCGAGATGGCCCGTCACTCTCTGCCTCTCCAGGGGCTAGAGAGTTCCCTTCTGAAGTGGAAGGAACCGGGATCTTGCGCGGAGGGTTGAAAAGCATATTAAAGCAATGATTGAACGAGTAAGTTTCTGATACTTACATTTCGGCTAGGGGTTTCTCCCTTTGGACCCTCTCCGGGCTGTGTTTGGACTCCGAGTTCAAACTGTCCGAGAGGACCACCCGCCCCTTCTTCGGCATTGCCCCCTCCAGGTTCTCGGAGGCTGTCCTTTTTCCCCTCCTTGTCCTGAGGGGGTAGTTGCTCTCCACCTCCTCGTCATCCTCCTCCTCTTCTTCTTCCTTGTTTTCCTCGTGGGAGGAGATGGGCTTTATCTCTCTGGACACAGTTTTCGGAGGCCCTTTACAGTGGGCCCGTCCTTGGGCTCCTTGCTCTTCTTCTTGGCCTTCTTCTCAGGCACCTTATAAGGCGCCGGGACCAGCATCTCCGCTAGTACAGGAGTGACTGGGTCTTCAGGCAATGGAGCCGGTCTCTTGATCCGGCCTGACTTCTTGGCCCAGCCCTCTAACAAAAAGATGGACTGATGAGTTCGGTATAGATCAAATATGTGAATATGAACAAAGTGTGTCTTCGGAAATATTGAATACTTATCGGAGAGGCCGGGTTCATGGCGTTGAGGCCGACGTCCTCGGTCTCCATGGGCCATTTCTTATGCGCCTTGAAGAGCAGCTTCCACATTCCCTCATGCGTGGTGCCGAGGAAATGTTGTAGAGTCCACGGCTCCTCAGGCTTGAATTCCCAAATGGGGGAATCCCGTTGCTGGCAGGGGAGAATGCAGCGAAGAGCATAATTTGAATCACGCTGGTTAGACCAACATTCTTCCCCATCACGTTGGTGATGCGCATTTGTAGCGCTTGCACCTCCATCTGGGACCCCCAGCTGTGGCCCTCCACGTTCCAGGAGGTGAGCCTCATGGGGGATCCGGATCTGAACTCCGGAATCGTCTCCCACTTAGTGCGGCGCGGCTCAGTGATGTAGAACCACTCCTGTTGCTAGATTTTGACGGTCTCCACAAAGGCCCCTTTGTGCCATGTGGTGTTCGGAAGCTTGCTGATCATGGCTCTGTCGCGGTCCGCATGCTCCCCGTCGAGCACCTTCGGCTTCATGTTGAAGACCTTGAGCCATAGGTCGAAGTGTGGGTGGACGCGGAGGAGAGGCTCGCACATAACGATGAACACCGAGATGTGAAGGAAGGAGTTCGGGGATAGATCGTAGAAATCTTGCCCGTAGTAGTACATGAGTCTGCGAACCAACGGGTGGAGTGGAAAACCTAAAACTCTAAGGAAGTGGGGAAGGAGGACGACCCGTTCACTGGGGTGGGGATAACTTGACCTTTGGGGGGAAGCCTATGCTTGATGCTGGCCGCAAGGTACCCTACACTTTGGAGATTCTTGATCATCTCCTCCGTCACGGAGGAGGCCTCCCACTTGCCTTTGGAGCCGGATACGGCCATCGTCGGAGGAGGTGTGGTGGTGGTGAGAAAGACGGAAACTTTGTGGGCGCAGAGAGCTTGGGAGATTGGAAGGCTGAGGAGAGTTGAAGGCGTGGGGTAGAAAGTAAAGATCCATTGCCCTCTTATAGGTTGTAAAAATGCCAACCGTTCCCCAACTCGTGCATTAAATCTCGCCTATTCCCAATGAAGGCGTGCGCCACAAACGGTTGAATTACCCAAATGTCATTTATGTACAATCCCGTATTAAGTGGGCATGATCTCTGTTTTGACATGACGTGCCAATGAGGCGTGGCCTCGAAACACGTAATGCGGGGTGGAGAAAAACGTTTCAAAATAGCGAAGGATCAAGTCTGACGCCTCACCAAAAAAGTTGTCAGTAAAAGACATTGTTCTCATTTTTTATGTATATCCTGCCTTCGCAGCTGAGGGTTGTGCTCATTATGAAAAGCCGGATACAATTCTTTTACAGAGGAAATCCGATGTGCAAGGAACCCGCCTTGCAATGCCGAAGACAATCTGAATGCCGAATATATCATCATTGAAGACTGGTTCAGGGGCTACTGTGGGAGTCCTGGACTGGGGGGTGATACGTCCATTTTGCATCATGCTTTTACATCAATATTTATTGCATTATGGGCTGTTATTACACATTATGTCTCAATACTTATGGCTATTCTCTCTTATTTTACAGGTTTACCATGAAGAGGGGGAATGCCGGCAGCTGGGATTCTGGCTGGAAAAGGAGCAAATATTGGAAACCTATTCTGCACAGCTCCAAAAATCTTGAAACTCCACGGAAGTTATTTTTGGAATTAAGAAGAATTATTGAGTGAAGAAAATACCAGAGGGGGCCCACACCCTGGCCAGGAGGGCGGGGGGTGCTCCCACCCCTACTGGGTGCGCCCCTGTCTCCTGGGCCGCCTGGTGGCCCTCTGGTGCCCATCTTCTGCTATATGAAGGCTTTTACCCTGAAAAAATCATAAGCAAGCTTACGGGACAAAACTCCGCCGCCACGAGGCGGAACCTTGGCGGAACCAATCTAGGGCTCCGGCGGAGCTGTTCTGCCGGGGAAACTTCCCTCCGGGAGGAGGAAATCATCACCATCGTCATCACCAACGATCCTCTCATCGGGAGGGGGTCAATCTCCATCAATATCTTCACCAGCACCATCTCCTCTCAAAACCCTAGTTCATCTCTTGTATCCAATCTTGTATCAAAACCACAAATTGGTACCTGTGGGTTGCTAGAATGATAGAAGCTTAAACCCTAGATTATGCGTTGCTTCGTAAGGGGCTGATTTGGATCCATATGTCTAATGTTGTGGTTAGGTTTACCTTAATACTTCTTTTGTAGTTGCGGATGCTTGCAAGAGAGGTTAATCACAAGTGGGATGCTTGTCCAAGTAAGGGCAGTATCCAAGCATCGGTCCACCCACATATCAAATTATCAAAGTACCAACTGTGAATCATATGAGTGTGATGAAAACTAGCTTGACGATAATTCCCATGTGTCCTCGGGAGCGCTTTTCTCATTATAAGCAATTGTCCAGGCTTGTCCTTTGGTACAAAAAGGATTGGGCCACCTTGCTGCACTTTATTTACTTTCATTGCTTGTTACGCGTTACAATTTATCTTATTACAAAACTATCTGTTACCTACAATTTCAGTGCTTGCAGAGAATACCTTACTGAAAACCGCTTGTCATTTCCTTCCGCTCCTTGTTGGGTTCGACACTCTTACTTATCGAAAGGACTACGATAGATCCCCTATACTTGTGGGTCATCAAGACTCTTTTCTGGCGCCGTTGCCGGGGAGTGAAGCGCCTTTGGTGAGTGGAACTTGATAAGGAAACATTTATATAGTGTGCTGAAATTTTCTGTCACATGTTACTATGCAAACTAATCCTTTGAGGGGCTTGTTCGGGGTATCTTCACCCCGACCAGTAGAGTAAAGAGTTGCTCCTCAACCTACTAAACCTACAGAAAATGTTTACTTTGAGATTCCTTCGGGTATGATAGAGAAACTGCTAGCTAATCCCTTTGCAGGAGATGGAACATTGCATCCCGATTTACACCTTATCTTTGTGGATGAAGTTTGTGGATTATTTAAGCTTGCAGGTATTCCCAATGATGTTGTCAAATGGAAAGTCTTCCCTTTATCTTTGAAGGGAGATGCATTGACATGCTATAGGCTATGTGATGATATGGGATCTTGGAATTATAAGCGATTGAAGTTGGAATTTCACCAGAAGTTCTATCCTATGCATCTTGTTCACCGTGATCGTAATTACACATATAATTTCTGGCCTCGTGAAGGATAAAGCATCGCTCAAGCTTGGGGGAGGCTTAAGTCAATGTTATATTCATGCCCCAATCATGAGCTCTCAAGAGAAATGATTATTCAAAAAATTTATGCTCGGCTTTCTTTCAATGATTGCACCATGCTCGACACTTCCTGTGTTGGTTCTTATATGCTGAAGACTGTTGAATTCAAGTGGGACTTATTGGAAAGAATTAAACGCAACTCTGAAGATTGGGGTTCCGACGATGGTAAGGAGTCAGGTATAACACCTAAGTTTGATTGTGTTAAATCTTTTATGGATACTGATGCTTTTCGTGGATTTAGCGCTAAATATGGACTTGACTCTGAGATAGTAGCTGCTTTTGCGAATCTTTTGCTACTCACGTTGATCTCTCTAAGGAGAAGTGGTTTAAATATAATCCTCCCATTGAAGTAAAAGTAGTTGCACCTATTACAGTTGAAGAAAAGACTATCACTTATGATGATCCTATTGTTCCTACTACTTATGTTGAGAAACCTCCTTTTCCTGTTAGGATAAAGGATCATGCTAAAACTTCAACTGTTGTTAGTAAGAGTAATACTAGAACTTATACACCTCCTGAGCAAATCAAAGTTGAACCTAGTATTGCTATGGTTAAAGATCTCTTGGATGATAATTTAGATGGGCATGTTATTTACTTCTGTGAACAGGCTACTAATATTGCTAGACCAGATGCTAAGATACATAGACCTATTGTAGGCATACCTGTTATTTCTGTTAAAATAGGAGATCATTGTTATCATGGCTTATGTGATATGGGTGCTAGTGCTAGTGCAATACCTCATTCCTTATATGAAGAAATTATGCATGATATCGCACCCGCTGAGTTAGAAGGTATTGATGTTACAATTAAGCTTGCCAATAGAGATACTATTTCACCAGTTGGGATTGTTAGAGATGTTGAAGTCTTGTGTGGGAAGGTTAAATATCCTACTGATTTTCTTGTTCTTGGTTCCCCACAAGATGACTTTCGTCCCATTATATTTGGTAGACCCTTCTTGAATACTGTTAATGCTAGGATTAATTGTGAAAAGGATATTGTTACAATTGGCTTAGGGGATATGTCTCATGAGTTTAATTTTGCTAAGTTTCGTAGACAACCCCGTGATAAAGAACCACCTAGTAAGGATGAGATTATTGGTCTTGCTTCTATTCCCGTGCCTCCTACTGATCCGTTAGAACAACATTTGCTAGACCATGAAAATGATATGTTTATGGACGAGAGAAGGGAAATAGATAAAGTATTCCTTCAACAGGGTCCTATTCTAAAACACAACCTACCTGTTGAAATCCTAGGGGATCCCCCTCCACCTAAGGGTGATTTCGTGTTTGAGCTCAAACCATTACCTGATAATCTTAAGTATGATTATCTTGATGAAAAGAAAATTTATCCTATTATTATTAGTGCTAAGCTTTCAGAGCAAGAAGAAGAAAGATTATTGAAAACTCTGAAAAAGCACCGTGCTGCTATTGGATATACTCTGGATGATCTTAAGGGCATTAGTCCCACCCTATGCCAACACAAAATTAAAGTGGAGAAAGATGCCAAACGAGTTAGAGATCCTCAACGACGATTAAATCCTAAGATGAAAGAAGTGGTAAGAAAGGAGATACTAAAGCTCCTTAAGGCAGGTATAATTTATCCTGTTGCTGATAGTGATTGGGTAAGTCCTGTCCATTGTGTTCCTAAAAAGGGAGGTATTACTGTCGTTCCTAATGATAAAGATGAATTGATCCCACAAAGAATTATTACAGGTTATAGGATGGTAATTGATTCCCGTAAATTAAATAAAGCTACTAAGAAAGATCATTACCCTTTACCTTTTATTGATAAAATGCTAGAAAGACTATCCAAACATACACATTTCTGCTTTCTAGATGGTTATTCTGGTTTCTCTCAAATACCCGTGTCAGCGGAGGATCAATCAAAAAATACTTTTACTTGCCCTTTCGGTACTTTTGCTTATAGACATATGCCTTTTGGCTTATGTAATGAACCTGCTACCTTTCAAAGATGCATGATGGCTATATTCTCTGACTTTTGTGAAAAGATTTGTGAGGTATTCATGGATGATTTCTCTGTTTATGGATCCTCTTTTGATGATTGCTTGAGCAACCTTGATCGAGTTTTGCAGAGATGTGAAGACACTAGTCTCGTCTTGAATTGGGAAAAGTGCCACTTTATGGTTAATGAAGGCATTGTCTTGGGGCATAAGATTTCCGAGAGAGGCATTGAAGTTGATAAAGCTAAAGTTGATGCTATTGAAAAGATGCCATGTCCCATGGACATAAAGGTATAAGAAGTTTCTTTGGTCATGCCGGTTTTAATAGGAGGTTCATTAAGGACTTTTCTAAAATCTCTAGGCCTCTGACTAATTTATTACAAAAAGATATTCCTTTTGTCTTTGATGATGATTGTGTAGAAGCATTTGAAATACTTAAGAAAGCTTTGATCACTGCACCTATTGTTCAGCCACCTGATTGGAATTTACCTTTTGAAATTATGTGTGATGCTAGTGATTATGTTGTAGGTGTTGTTCTAGGGCAAAGAGTTGATAAGAAATTGAATGTTATCCAGTATGCTAGCAAACCTCTTGATACTGCCCAGAGAAATTATGCTACTACTGAAAAGAGTTTTTAGCAGTCGTATTTGCGTGTGATAAGTTTAAACCTTATATTGTTGATTCCAAAGTTACTATTCACACTGATCATGCTGCTATTAAATACCTTATGGAAAAGAAAGATGCTAAGCCTAGACTTATTAGATGGGTTCTCTTGCTCCAAGAATTTGATTTGCATATTATTGATAGAAAGGGAGCTGAGAACCCCATTGCAGACAACTTGTCTAGGTTAGAGAATGTTCTTGATGACCCACTACTATTGATGATAGCTTTCCTGATGAACAATTAGTGGTCATTAATGCTTCTCGTACTGTTCCTTGGTATGCTGATTATGCTAATTACATTGCTGCTAAATTAATACCACCTAGTTTCACTTACCAACAAAAGAAAATTTATTTTATGATTTAAGACATTACTTCTAGGATGACCCACACCTTTATAAAGAAGGAGTAGATGGTGTTATTAGACATTGTGTACCTGAGCATGAACAGGAACAGATCCTACGCAAGTGTCACTCCGAATCATATGGAGGACACGACGTTGGAGATAGAACTGCACATAAGGTATTGCAATCCGGCTTTTATTGGCCTACTCTCTTCAAAGATGCTCGTAAGTTTGTCTTGTCTTGCGATGAATGTCAAAGAATTGGTAATATTAGTAGACGTCAAGAAATGCCTATGAATTATTCTCTTGTTATTGAACCATTTGATGTTTGGGGCTTTGATTATATGGGACCTTTTCCTGCCTCTAATGGTTACACACATATTTTAGTTGCTGTTTATTACGTTACTAAGTGGGTAGAAGCCATTCCAACTAGTAGTGCTGATCATAACACTTCTATTAAAATGCTTAAAGAAGTTATTTTTCTGAGGTTTGGAGTCCCAAGATATCTTATGACTGATGGTGGTTCACATTTTATTCATGGTGCTTTCCGTAAGATGCTTGCTAAGTATGATGTCAATAATAGAATCACATCTCCTTATCACCCGCAGACTAGTGGTCAAGTAGAGTTGAGCAATAGAGAGCTCAAATTAATTTTGCAAAAGACTGTGAATAGATCTAGAAAAAATTGGTCCAAGAAACTTGATGATGCATTATGGGCCTATAGAACTGCGTATAAAAATCCTATGGGTATGTCTCTGTATAAGATGGTTTATGGAAAAGCATGTCACTTACCTCTTGAACTTGAACATAAAGCATATTGGGCTATTAAGGAGCTCAATTATGACTTTAAACTTGCCGGTGAGAAGAGGTTATTTGACATTAGGTCACTTTATGAATGGAGAACCCAAGCCTATGAGAATGCCAAGCTAATCAAAGAAAAAGTTAAAAGATGGCATGACAAAAGAATACAAAAGCGAGAATTTAACGTAGGTGATTATGTGTTGTTATTCAACTCTCATTTAAGATTTTTTGTAGGAAAGCTTCTCTCTAAATGGGAAGGTCCTTACGTTATCGAGGAGGTCTATCATTCTGGTGCCATAAAAATCAACAACTTCGAAGGCACGAGTGCGAGGGTGGTGAACGGACAAAGAATCCAACATTATATCTCATGTAATCCCATCAATGTTGAAACTAATATTATCGAAACCATAACCCCGGAGGAATACATAAGGGACACTTTCCAGAACTTTTCAGACTCTGAAAAGGAATAGGTATGTGGTACGGTAAGTAAACCGACTCCAAAACAGTTCTAATGGCAATTTTTCTCCATTTTGGAATATTTAAGAATTTTGGAAAGCAAGAAGTAATCCGGGAAGGACACGAGGCCTCCACGAGGGTGGAGGGCGCGCCCACCCTTCCAGGGCGCCCCCTATCTCGTGGCCACCTCTGTGCCTCACGGACTCCATTTTCTTGCACGTTATGTATTTTGGTCGGTAAAAATTCATTATATAATCTCCTGAAGGTTTTGACCACCGTATCACGCAAATATCCTCTGTTTTCGTTTCGAGCTGTTTTTCTGACAGATCTAAAGCACCATGACGTCTCCAAGCACTCCCAAGGACAAGTTCTTCTATAGGTTTATCAACCCCTATCTCGCGGAGGTGCTGCAACACCCTCAAACCATTGAGATGCGTGAGGGGGTGCTGCACATCCGCGATGTGGAGGGACCAAGGCGTACCGGAAGCGTGGACACAAAGCTCGAAGCCATGGAGCAACAAGTTTTCAAGTGCCAAGGGATGGTGGAGCATTGACTCAACGCCAACCAGATGATGATCACTGAGTTCACCAACAACCACAAGCGGGATGCCAAGATCATTGGGGAGACCATCTTTAAGCTTCAAGAGAAAATCGAGCACCTCCAAGCCCAGATCTATGACCTGCAAAACCAAAACTGTGAGTATGAATATAGATTCAAGAGGATGAGTTTGGCTGCAGATTTGAGGATCCCGGAGACTTGATCATCCTTCTATGATGGTGAGCCTATGCCTTGGAAGATGGACGACAAGCCTACATCATCAACAACTCCTACTTCACCACCTCCGAGGACATAATTACATGGGTATGGGCACTCCCCTTGGCAACTGCCAAGCTTGGGGGAGGTGCCCCGGTATCGTATCCCCATTACACTCCTATCTTTACCGTTTTACTTAGTTCGATCCTTTTAGTAGTATCTTGATCTAGTAGATTGAAGTTTTGGTATGAATTAGTTTTGAGTTTTGCTTTGTGATCTCTTCATGTAATCGAGTCTGTGATCTATCTATAATAAATATTAGTGTTGAGTCAAGGGCTTTGCTATCTTGCTATGATCTTGAGGAAGTAGAAAGAATAAAAAGAATAAAAGAGTTCATATTGATATTATGGATAGTAATGACTTCACACATAAAAAGTATGAGGCATAAAAGTTGTTGAGAGTTGACAAACACAGTTTTGGTCATCGTTGCAATTAATAGGAAGTAATAAGGAAAGAGAGGTTTTCACATATAAATATACTATCTTGGACATCTTTTATGATTGTGAGCACTCATTAAGTATGACACGCTAAAAGAGTTGATGTTGGACAAGGAAGACAACATAATGGTTTATGTTTTCTCACATCTCGGTTAAAGTATATTGTCATTGATCTTCCCAACATGTTGAGCTTGCCTTTCCCCCTCATTCTAGCCCAAATTCCTTGCACCAAGTAGAGATACTACTTGTGCTTCCAAATATCCTTGAACCCAGTTTTTGCCATGAGAGTCCACCATACCTACCTATGGATTGAGTAAGATCCTTAAAGTAAGTTCTCATGTTGCAAGCAATAAAAATTTCTCTCTAAATATGTATGACTTATTAATGCGGAGAAAATAAGCTTTATACGATCGTGTGATATGGAAGTAATAAAAGCAACAGATAGCATAATAAAGGTTCATATCACAAGTGGCAATATAAAGTGATGTTCTTTTGCATTAAGATTTTGTGCATCCAACCCTAAAAGCACATGACAACCTCTGCTTCCCTCTGCGAAGGGCCTATCTTTTACTTTATGTTTTTACTTTATGCTTGAGTCAAGGTGATCTTCACTTTTCCCTTTTTCATTTTATCCTTTGGCAACCTCCTCGTGTTTGAAAGATCCTGATATATATATATATATATATATATATATATATATATATATATATATATATATATATATATATATATCCAATTGTATGTAAGTTAGCATGAATTTTTATTGTTGACATCACCCAAAGGTGAATACGTTGGGAGGCAACACAATAAGCCCCTATATTCCTCAGTGTCCGGTTGAAACTCCATAACCACAAGTATTGCGTGAGTGTTAACAATTGTAGAAGACTATATGATAGTTGAGTATGTGGACCTGCTGAAAAGCTCTATTCTTGACTCTTTCTGATGTTATGATAACTTGCAATTGCTTCAATGACTGAGATTTTAGTTTGTTAGTTCCCAATGAAGTTTCTGAACCATACTTGACATTGTGAATTGATCGTTACTTGAGCATAAGAAACATATGTTGCTGTTATAAGAATGATCATGACGCCCTCATGTCTGTATTTTATTTTTATCGACACCTCTATCTCTAAACATGTGGACATATTTTTCGATTTCGGCTTCCGCTTGAGGACAAGCGAGGTCTAAGCTTGGGGGAGTTGGTACGTCCATTTTGCATCATGCTTTTATATCAATATTTATTGCATTATGGGCTGTTATTACACATTATGTCTCAATACTTATGGCTATTCTCTCTTATTTTACAAGGTTTACCATGAAGAGGGGGAATGCCGGCAGCTGGGATTCTGGCTGGAAAAGGAGCAAATATTGGAAACCTATTTTGCACAGCTCCAAAAATCCTAAAACTCCACGGAAGTTATTTTTGGAATTATAAGAATTATTGAGCGAAGAAAACACCAAAGGGGGCCCACACCCTGGCCAGGAGGGTGGGGGGCGTGCCCACCCCTACTGGGTGCGCCCCTATCTCCTGGGCCCCCTAGTGGCCCTCCGGTGCCCATCTTCTGCTATATGAAGGCTTTTACCCTGAAAAAAATAATCATAAGCAAGCTTACGAGACAAAACTCCGCCGCCACGAGGAGGAACCTTGGCGGAACCAATCTAGGGCTCCGGTGGAGCTGTTCTGCCAGGGAAACTTCCCTCTAGGAGGGGGAAATCATCACCGTCGTCATCACCAACAATCCTCTCATCGGGAGGGGGTCAATCTCCATCAACATCTTCACCAGCACCATCTCCTCTCAAAACCCTAGTACATCTCTTGTATCCAATCTTGTATCAAAACCACAAATTGGTACCTGTGGGTTGCTAGAGTGACAGAAGCTTAAACCCTAGTTTATGCGTTGCTTCGTAAGGGGCTGATTTGGATCCATATGTCTAATGTTGTGGTTAGGTTTTACCTTAATACTTCTTTTGTAGTTGCGGATGCTTGCAATAGGGGTTAATCATAAGTGGAATGCTTGTCCAAGTAAGGGCAGTACCCAAGCACCAGTCCACCCACATATCAAATTATCAAAGTACCGAACGCGAATCATATGAGCGTGATGAAAACTAGCTTGACGATAATTCCCATGTGTCCTCGGGAGCGCTTTTCTCATTATAAGAAATTGTACAGGCTTGTCCTTTGCTACAAAAAGGATTGGGCCACCTTGCTGCAATTTATTTACTGTCATCGCTTGTTACCCGTTACAATTTATCTTATTACAAAACTATCTGTTACCTACAATTTCAGTGCTTGCAGAGAATACCTTACTAAAACCGCTTGTCATTTCCTTCTGCTCCTTGTTGGGTTCGACAATCTTACTTATCAAAAGGATTACGATAGATCCCCTATATTTGTGGGTCATCAGGGGGTCCTCAGGCGTCTGGTCTATTGGAGGTGGGCCGGACTGATGGGCTGTCGAGATACAAGACAGAAGATCACCCCCCATGTCCGGTAGGGACTCTGGTATGCATGGATGGCAAGTATAGGTGTCCGGATATGTTATTCCTTTCTGTAAAACCGACTTTGTACAACCCTAGGCCCCTCCGGTGTCTATATAAACCGGAGGGTAGATCGGAGGCAGGATCACCACATTGCGAGGCTAGCTAATCTAGGGTTAGCCAATTTGATCTCGTGGTAGATCAACTCTTGTAACCCCTATACCCTTGAATATAATCAAGCAGGAGTAGGGTTTTACCTCCATTAAGAGGGCCCGAACCTGGGTAAACAATGTGTCCTTTGTTCATAGTTACCTTTAGTCCTCAAACGTACAGCTTGGGCCCCTCTACCCGAGATCAGCCGATTTTTACACCGACACCCACCGCATTGGAGTTGGAGGCCAACTCCGTCAAGGAAGCGGCTAAAGGTACTCAAACCTCCCCCCTCAAAACAAGAATGGGACGGGAACATTTGCCTCTATTCCCCCTCCCCCAGTCTATGGAGGACCGGTCCCTACACCACATACTAACTGAAGGAAATATGACCTAGAGGCAATAATGAAGTTGTTATTTTATATTTCCTTATATCATGATAAATGTCTATTATTCATGCTATAATTGTATTAACTGGAAACTTGATACATATGTGGATACATAGACAAAACACTGTGTCCCTAGTAAGCCTCTACTTGACTAGCTCGTTAATTAAAGATGGTTAAGTTTCCTAGCCATAGACATGTATTGTCATTTGATGAACGGGATCACATCATTAGGAGAATGATGTGATGGAAAAGACCCATCCTTAGCTTAGGATAATAATCGTTCAGTTTTATTGCTACTGCTTTCTTCATGTCAAATACATATTCCTCCGACTATGAGATTATGCAACTCCCGGATACTGGAGGAATGCCTTGTGTGCTATCAAACGTCACAACGTAATTGGGTGATTATAAAGATGCTCTACAGGTATCTCTAAAGGTGTTTGTTGGGTTGGCATAGATCAAGATTTGGATTTGTCACTCCGAGTATCGGAGAGGTATCTCTGGGCCCTCTCGGTAATGCACATCATAAGAAGCCTTGCTAGCAAAGTGACTAATGATTTAGTTGCAGGATGATGCATTACGAAACGAGTAAAGGGACTTTCCGGAAGTGTTTCGGGGGTACTGGTACATATCGGGTCATCAGAAGGGGTTTCGAGCATCCCCCCGGCAACTACATGGGCCTAATGGGCCATGAAGGGGATAGACCAGCCCCTAAGCGGATGGCGCGCCCCATGTAGGCCGAAATAGAGGGGAAGGAAAGAGGAGAAGGGAGAAAGGAAGGGGAGGTATACGGCCTCCCCCTTCCTTCTCTCCTCCCTCCTCCTTCCTTCCCCCTCCGGGAATTATGGTAAGGGGAGCGAATAGGATTAGGGCCCCAAGTAGGATTCCTCCTGCTTGGGGGCCCCCTTGGCTGCCCCTCTCCCTCCCACCTATATATATGAAGGGGGAGGCTCCTAGAACACACACCAATGTTTGTTAGCCGTGTGCGGCGCCCCCCTCCACAGTTTACGCCTCTGGTCATATTCACTTAGTGCTTAGGCAAAGCCCTGCGTGGATAACTTCACCATCACGATCACCACGCCGTCGTGCTGACGAAATTCTTCTACTTCCTCGACACTCTGCTGGATCAAGAGTTCGAGGGACGTCATCGAGTTGAACATGTGCAGAACTCACTACAAAAAAATACACTTCCGTGATGATACGTGTTTGTCACAGTAGGTCGCATTTTCTGTCATGCATGTACATCCATGATGATTTTATGACAGAATCAAGATAGTCATACCTGTGTTGTCGTAGAAGTGTTCCATGACATTACCAAAATTATCATCACGGAAGTGTCCACTTCCATGACGATAAATCGCGCGTCACAGAAGTGCTTTCATCAAGGGTGACCGACACGTGGCATCCACCGTAACGGAACACCGTTAAGCTATCGGGTCCGGTTTTGGATCCGATAACCCGTTAACAGCCCCGGCCAATGGGGATTTTCCACGTGTAAAATCATCATTGGCTGGAGGAAACACGTGTCGGCTCACCGTTGGGATAGATGTCATCCACTCATTGGACCCAAGGCGCTTATGATACGTTGACACGTGGCACGGCCCAACAGAGGCCCATTCCTGTGAAAAGGTCAGCCCATTTGACTTGTTCAAAAGGTGGTGGGCAGGCCCACGGAAAGCGTGTTAACGGCCTGTCCGCATATAGCCCATTTACAACTCGCTAACCCAAGGCCCGTTACGCCCTAACCGAATTAGGCCCAGTAGTGTCATATGGGCCATCCAATATGATTCCGGCCCGTTTTAACTTCCGGCCCATGTGTGGTCCATGACTTCTTTCGGCCCATATGAGGCCCTTTGTAACTCTTGGCCCATTAACGACCCGTGGTGAAACTGGCCCGTAATGAACAGTGTATCACTTTATACCCATTAATGGCCCATTATTCCACTGGGCCGTTTCCAGCCCAAGTTATCTTTCGGCCTTCTCAGGGCCCATTTATTCTTGGGCTCATTTGCAGCATTTGGTTACTTACGGCCCGTTAATGTCATTTTCTGCTTGTGGGCCAAATTCAGCCCGTCGTTACAGTTGGCCCGTTTGTGGACCGTTAATACGTTGGGCCGTTTTCATGTCAAAAAAACCCGTTGTGCTGTTTTCATACAGTTATCAAATACGGCCCATTAACAGCCCGTTATGGTCCATGAATAGTATGGCCCATGATTGGCGAAATGATGATACGCCCCGTAGAAGGCCCATGGATCCTACGGCCCGTAGAAGGCCCATGGACCCAACGGCCCATAGAAGGCCCATGGATCCTACGGCTCGTACAGAAGGCCAATGGATCCTACGCCTGTAGAAGGCCCATGGATCATACGGCTGGCAGGAGGCCCATGGTTACAATAGTCCGTGTGCTGCCATGATTATTTTGGCCTAGTTACCAAAAATAGGCTATAGTGGCCACTAGAAAAACACAGAAAAAGAACTGTAGTGACTACAAGCAAACAACTAAACAAGACAACGAGGAAATAAATAAGCAAGCAATTAACGCTAGCCTATTACCGCTATTACACATATTACATCCACTGGGCATCAAAGTTTGCCACCAGTGCAAATATAGGGTACAAAGCAGCACATTACATACACTGGCCGTCAAAATTGGCCACCAGTGCAAATAAACGCGGCAGCAAAACAAGAGCATAACTAAAGCAACTCCAGAAGACCTCAAGAGACGTTATCCTGGGTATCCACCATGCTGGCAATAAGCTTAGCAAGCTTATTAGCTTTGTCCTGTTTGGCGCTAAAATCCTCCGACGCTTGCTATTGCACCAGAAAGTATGCATCTGAATGCTCCAGGGACTTCCGCAGTCCTTCCACTTCTTGTCGCAACACAGCTGATCGATGTCTTTCAGCTTGTACTTGAGACTCAAGAAACCGAATTGATTCAGATAGTGAGTTTTGTAGGAAACTGCATTGATTCAGACAGCGAGTTTTGCAGCACAGCAAGCGGTAGTGTCCAGTAACTCGAACACTAAACCAAGACAGGACTTTGGGGTTGTCTCACTGTCTTCAAGATAGTCTGCCTTAGCTATTTTATCAGCTTTGTAGGAGACCAACAAGGATGTGTCACTATCCTGAACCTTATCTGCATTACTTCCTTTACCAATGCTTAAAAAGGAACTCTTCCCCAGTATTCTGTCAGCATTCTAAAAGAAGAAACAAGCAGACACATAACAGGTTTAGCATGTACTAGTATATGAAACTCATTTCGGTGAACAAGTTCATTAGTAAGATGGACAGGATTAAACTACCAATTCTTCTATTGCCAAGTACTAGTACATAATAAAAGCATCAAACAAACATATATCTATGTCCTATGGTCACTGCATTGTCTTGCCAAATCAAAATAGAGATACGGTTCAAATCATATCAGTTCAAGACAAAGCAGCAGTGAAAGAATACAAAGCGTGGGAAACTACACGGCACAACAAGATTTCAGATGGGTACCACGGGTCTACATGTACAACAACACTATTGGCTTTGTTGTGATGCTAGTAATATGCATGATATGAGAAGTCAGCTGTATACACAATTGAAATTGAAATCAACAGAGCTATTGATAAGAGCAAACCTTTTAAAGAAACATGCATGAACATACCTGCTGTGCCATTGGAGTTTCGATTGGATCCTCAATGCAAAGCAGTATGCACGATAGCAATCATAGTTAAAAAAGGCGTGCCTAGGCTCTTGGCGTTCGCAAAGCGCATTGCGCATAACTACACTTAATCTGTGCATAACTGCGCATAAGCATGCGCTTTGGTCAGTAAAGCGCAAGGCGGTGGCAAAACACACAATTAACACCTAGCGCTTTTTTGAGCTATGATAGCAATGGAATCTTAAATTAGAACAGTTGTTCTTCAGGTTTAGGCACTTGTTCTACATGAACAGCCTACATGTTCGGGACAAGGCGTTACCAATCATCGTCCAGTAAATGTGTCTCAGGAGAACGTAAGGGAATTTGATGAGTTTCTTTGCCAGTGAAGTATGTTTTCTTTAGGTAATTTGATACTGCCACCAAGCATTCTTGAAGATAGCAGAGGTATTAGCATAGGTTACCTCATCCTGAGTTTCCAAATCGGTCCTTCTCTATAGAGAAAAATGGGAAAATTTGCTGTATTATAACCGTCATGGAGGTAGGATGTATGGGACAAAGCAAAGTAATTGCCATGAATAACATTACTTACACATAACTCCTGGACAAACACCTGCAACTGGCATTTTCCTTCATCTTCAGTATAATATTTCCAAGACGGGAAGATACGCACATACGATTTAACAACATCAAATGCGATAGCTGCTAAACTACGACTAGTTGGTTGTGCTTCCTCCACAGGAATAGGCGTACTAACTGGTGGAGTTGGGGTTCGCCGTGGTAGTACTGGCCCTTTGGCACTGGAGCTGCCTTACTAACTGCTCTTGTTTGGGAGCTCTGTGGTGGAGATGGTACTGTGTCAACAAGAACTGTGTTACTATCTGCTGGGGTTGGGGTTAGATTGGGTGAAGCTGGTTCTCTGTCCATCGCAGTAGGGGTACAATCTGCGAGAGTTTGGGTTATGTGTGGTAGGGCTTGTTCTTGTGCATGTACAACCGGGGTGCTATCTCCACCAAGAGGTAGCACTGTTTTATTTGAAGACCGTGTTTTTAGTCCGCTGGATACTGGCATCACCCACTCCAATTCAAATGGCTGATAAACAGGAAACATAGTTGGATGTACAGGCAATGTATGAGAGACAGATGCAATAGATAGTGTGGAAAAAAGGCATGAAATAGTTGACATGTATATTGTTTAACTAAAACGGATATCATGACATAATTTCACATATATGATGTATATCTAAACTGGATAACATAGCATAACATAATTCAAAGATATGATGAATAACTAAACAGGATCGCATGACATAATTCACCTACATGGTATCTAAGTAATCAGGATCACATCATTTAATTCACATATGTGATTTATATGCTAAACAGAGGGCATTAGATATGATGTCTGAACTAAGAAAATGGTGTTGAATATTGTGTATATGATGTCTAAACTATGCAATGCAAGACACCATATGCATGATATGAGCAGTATAACCGTGCCAAGTTTGAGCATACACCTCGGTGGGGGAATAGGACTGGTCATCTGTCTCTAAATCCATCTCTGAGGAGCTATCGGGACCCAACAAGAGATCAGCTTCGACAGGTAGCATTGTCTGCTCTGAAGGCCTTGTTTTCACTCCAGATTTTTCCATCTCCCACCCAAATGGCTGATTCACAGGAAGAGTAGTTTAATGTACAAACATTGTCGACAAATGGAAATGTAATGAAGAAAAGGATGGGCAAGATATCATTCAAATATATGATGCCTGGTTAAACAGGATGGCATTGCACATTTCACATATATTATGGCTGTCTAAAAGACATGTGACTGCATAATTCCCATATATGATATAGAAACTAAACATGTGGCATTACAGAACATGTCTAAACTAAGCAGATGACATATATGATGTCAAAAGTAGGCACTACAAGGCAACATATGCATGATATGACTAACATCATCATGCTAAGGTAGAGCAAACACCTTGGGGGGTAAATAGGAGTGGTCAGCGGTGTCTGAATCCGCCTCAGAACAGATATCTTCCTCTGGATTACAATCTGGAGAGGGGTGGGGAGGGTTTGCCATTGAACCCACCATGGAGCAATGTCTGCATGACATTGTATTGCCGCGCAAAACTCCTCTCTTTTTCTCTACATGTTCAGCATGACTATGTACAATATCTGACATGCATACGAAAAAAATATAGTGAGATTATGTAAGGAGAGCATGCAGAAATTTAGAGTGATGGTAACAATGAGTGGATGGATCCAAAAATAATGATATCAGGCTGATGATTGATTTAAATTAATAAAAAAAGACAGATGATGATTGCTTTACTATTTGTTTCCCACCCAAGATGAACAACATAGGCATACCCTAGGTGAACCAATTATTAGACAGACATACTATTCATTGCTGCCTCGATATGTGCCCCACAACTAATTTAGAACTCAAGTTTGAACATTAATTTGGACCTGACTTGGAGTCCAAGAGGTGAACATGACGATAAAGTAGCAGATAATTTTAAGCAATGCATAACATAAGCAGAAACAAAAGAGTGCGACCTCTCTTGTGGACCCTGTACTCCTCAGGTTCATCTGCTGAGTCGATGATGGTGATGCCATTGCGATGGGTGCCGGCGGCAGGGAAGGAGATCCGAGGCAGCGAAAGATGGTCAGGAGTCGTGATGTTTGGTTTGGTGGATGCCTCTGTCGATGGAGCAGCTCAGGTGAGGTGGACGACGTCGCAGTAGGAGCAGGACAAACCACTCAAAGTTCCCTTCGACACGTACCTGTAACTGAAGTAATTCTGTAAGGGCTCATTTGGCTTGCATGATTCTTAAAATGCAGGGATAGGAAAAACACCGGAATAGGATAGGAATGCACATGGTAAACAGAGCATTTGTAAACACATGATTTCTGTCAACTTGGGTGTTTGGTTTACAGAAATTGGAAGAGCAGAGGAATGCAAAGAAACATGGCCAAAATAAAGTGAAACCATATGAAAGCGTGTACAGTTAGAATGTTATTCTGCCACTAATGCACTTGGTCTTGTTTTCATGCATAGGATTTTGAAAAGTAGGTCCAGGTGGATGTTTTGCTTCATTCCTTTCAACAAAATGCATGAATAATTGAATAGTAGAGTGCCATTAGAAAATTCCTATTACTATGTTTTTCCGTTTAACAAAAATAGCCCTAATGGATCGACGTGAATGTATAGTAATAAGTGATGAACAAGTGTACAACCTCTTTGCCGTAGCCGTGTCGACCTCAGCATCATTGGGTTGGTCGCTGAAGCAGTTGAGGCAGAGGTGGCTGTCGGAGGTGTGGAGGAAGATCTGAGGAATCTATAGACAGCGTCCAGGGCACTGCTCTGTTGTGATGGATCGTTCTGTCGTTGGAGCAGCTCCTGTGAGCCATAAGACGTCAATGCTGAACCAGCACAAGACAGACATCGTCAATCTCAAGTGGGATTCTAATAGCATCTCCAATAGATGATGTAAAATTTACATCACCAAAAACCACCTGACTACAACAGATGAGGTAAAAACTATTGACTCTGAACTTAACTGTCGAAACTAAAATTTACTGTGGAATATGAATGTTACTGTCGAAACTGAACGCAATGGTATCAGAGAGGCACTTGACATGTAGTTTAGGGAGGGCCTGCAGTTCATCTTCAACCTGCACCCCCTGAGCCGCCAGCCACCACCGGCCGAACCGCCGGCCCTAGTGCCGCCTCGCCGCCCCGAAACAACTCCCCATCGTCGCCCCGGCCAGCCCTCTAGGCCCCCCGCCCCCACCCTGAACCCTAAGATAGATAGTGGGGTACCTCTCCGGCGAGCCCCCATTCCCCCTGCGGGTGGTTCTTCCTTAACTCCGGCGAGCCCCCCCAACCCCTGAAAATTGACTGACCCAAAATTCGATTCAGTCGACTGAAGTGTGGCTAAATCGGAGTAGAGCAGCAGCACGAGCGAGGGGGAGAGCAGCAGCAGCAGCTGGGCAAGCGAGCGATCGAGCGAGAGCCAGAGCAGTAGCATCAGCGTGAGCGAGAGCCGGAGCAGCAGCAGCAGATCCGGCCGGTATGGCCGCCGCCGCCGAAGAGGCCTTGCACTGGGGGAGAGCCGCGTGGAGATGTCGCCCGCGGCGCCGGCTTCAAGGTAGCTGCTCCATGGGGGTGCGGGATGGAGCACCGTCGGTGCCGGGAGATCGAGTTAAGGAGAAGGTGCAATGCGATGAGTGTACAACCTCTTTGGTGGCGCCGAGTAGGCCTCGGCTTCGTCCGAGGAGTCGGTGAGGATGCTGCGGTTCCGCTGGAGCAGGTTAAGGCGGCGCTGTGGGGATGGAGCAGTCGCGATAGACGAGGCGATTGTCGGAGCAGCTCCTTGGAGGTGGAGGATGGGGCGGTTGAACCGGCGGGACGACGAGATGGACGACAGATCCTCATCCGGGGAGGTGGATGAGGGACGTCGAGCTGTTGCGGTGGACGACGTCGTCGGGGAAGAGGCTCCGGCTGGGCAGCGGTGAGGTGGCGGACGGAGGAGGGTGGGGTTTCTCGGCTGGAGCGGAGAGGTTATGGCGGCCTGGGATTTCGAATGGCGAAAAGGGGGCGATGGGAGGGGGTGAACCATGACTTAGGGACGCGCTTGTCCAAAATGTAGGGTTCATGTCTAGTACACAACCTTCTTCTTGTAGACGTTGTTGGGCCTCCAAGTGTAGAGGTTTGTAGGATAGCAGCAAATTTCCCTCAAGTGGATGACCTAAGGTTTATCAATCCGTGGGAGGCGTAGTATGAAGATGGTCTCTCTCAAACAACCCTACAACCAAATAACAAAGAGTCTCTTGTGTCCCCAACACACCCAATACAATGGTAAATTGTATAGGTGCACTAGTTCGGCGAAGAGATGGTGATACAAGTGCAATATGGATGCTAGATATAGGTTTTTTTAATCTGAAAATATAAAAACAGCAAGGTAACTAATGAAAAAAGTGAGCACAAACGGTATTGCAATGCTAGGAAACAAGGCATAGGGTTCATACTTTCACTAGTGCAAGTTCTCTCAACAATAATAACATAGATAGATCATATAACAATCCCTTGACATGCAACAAAGAGTCATTCCAAAGCCACTAATAGCGGAGAACAAACGAAGAGATTGTGGTAGGGTACGAAACCACCTCAAAGTTATCCTTTCTGTTCTATCTATTCAAGAGTCCGTAGTAAAATAAAATGAAGCTATTCTTTCCGTTCAATCTATCATAGAGTTCATACTAGAATAACACCTTAAGACACAGATCAACCAAAACCCTAATGTCACCTAGATACTCCATTGTCACCTCAATTATCCGCGGGCATGATTATACGATATGCATCACACAATCTCAGATTCATCTATTCAACCAACACAAAGTACTTCAAAGAGTGCCCCAAAGTTTCTACCGAAGAGTCAAGACGGAAACGTGTGCCAACCCTTATGCATAGGTTCATGGGCGGAACCCGCAGGTTGATCACCAAAACATACATAAAGTGGATCACGTGATATCCCATTGTCACCACAGATACGCACGGCAAGACATACATCAAGTGTTCTCAAATCATTAAAGACTCAATCCGATAAGATAACTTCAAAGGGAAAACTCAATTCATCACAAGAGAGTAGAGGGGGAGAAACATCATAAGATCCAACTATAATAGCAAAGGTTGTGATACATCAAGATCGTGCCATAGAGAGAACACGAGATAGAGCGATCAAACACATAGCTATTGGTACATACCCTCAGCCCCGAGGGTGAACTACTCCCTCCTCGTCATGGATAGCGCCGGGATGATGAAGATGGCCACCGGTGAGGGACCCCCCTCCGGCAGGGTGCCGGAACGGGCTCCCGAGAGGTTTTTGGTGGCTACAGAGGCTTCCGGCCGGGGAACTCCCGATCATAAACTTTCTTGAAAACTAGCCAACTTCATTCTCAGTCATCAAACAATTATAATTCATCCTATTTTCAGGAAGGGTCTATGTCAGAGCTTTGATTTAGCAAACTTCATATACTCAACTATCATATAGTCTTCTACAATTGCTAACACTCACGCAATACTTATGGTTATGGAGTTTTAATCGGACACTGAGAAATATAGGGGCTTATAGTGTTGCCTCCCAACATATTCACCTTTGGGTGATGTCAACAATAATAGTTCATGCTAACTTACATCCAATTGGATATATATATATATATATATATATATATATATATATATATATATATATATATATATATATATATATATATCAGGATCTTTCCAACACGAGGTGCTTGCCAAAGGATAAAATGAAAAAGGGAAAGGTGAAGATCACCTTGACTCTTGCATAAAGTAAAAGACATAAAGTAAAAGATAGGCCCTTCGCAGAGGGAAGCAGAGGTTGTCATGCGCTTTTATTGTTGGATGCACAAAATCTTAATACAAAAGAATGTCACTTTATATTGCCACTTGTATATGGACCTTTATTATGCAGTCCGTCGCTTTTATTGCTTCCATAACAAGATCATATAAAGCTTATTTTCTTCACACTAATAGATCATACATATTTAGAGAGCAATTTTTATTGCTTGCACCGATGACAACTTACTTGAAGGATCTTACTCAATCCATAGGTAGGTATGGTGGACTCCAATGGCAAAACTGGGTTTAAGGATATTTGGAAGCACGAGTAGTATCTCTACTTGGTGCAAGGAATTTTGGCTAGCATGAGGGGGAAAGGCAAGCTCAACATGTTTGAATGATCCGTGACAATATATTTTAACTGAGATGTGAGAAAACATAACCCATTACGTTGTCTTCCTTGTCCAACATCAACTCTTTAGCATGTCATACTTAATGAGTGCTCACAATTATAAAAGATGTCTAAGATAGTATATTTGTATGTGAAGTCTCTCTTCCTTCAATATTCTTTCATGAATTGTTCAAATGACCAATACAATGCTTGCTAACCTTCAATAAATTTACAACCTCTACTTCTTAGATGTGAAGTCATTACTCCCCATGGGATAAGCAAATGAGACATATATAATTTCAGATTTATGACTATCAACTCATTCAACAATTTACTCATAGGATATAAGTGAAGCACACGAGTAAATGACAAACTACTCCAACAAGATATAAGTGAAGATCAATGAGTAGCTAAATAATTATGTAACTATGTGAATATTCTCTCTCATTTAAGAATTTCAGATCTTGGTATTTTATTCAAGCAACAAGCAAAGAAAAATAAAATGACATTGCAAAGATAGCACAACTCATGTGAAGAAGCAAAAATTAGGTTCAACCGATACTAACTGATAATTGTTAAAGAAGAAAGGTGGGATGCCTAACGGGGCATCCCCAAGCTTATATGCTTGAGACTTCTTGAAATATTATCTTGGGGTGCCTTGGGCATCCCCAAGCTTGAACTTTTGTGTCTCCTTAATTTGTTTTATACCTCGGTTTCCTAAATCTCGAAAGCTTCATCCACACCAAACTCAACAAGAACTCGTGAGATAAGTTAGTATAAACCATTGCAAAAACCTTATCATTTCCTACTGTAACAAATCACCAACATTATTATTCAACATTGAATACTAAATGCCTCTGCATATTTAATACTCCTATCCTCAAATAGAATCATTAAACAAGCAAACATATGCAAACAATGCAACCATAACAGCAATCTGCCAAAACAGTATAGTCTGTAAAGAATGCATGATTCATCATACTTCCCTAAATCCAAAAATTATGAGAAAAATATTATGCTGTAGAAGATTTATCAGAGCTCATTATGCAAAAAGTCTCAACATTATATCATTCTCTTACTTTTCTAGGGAATTTTTGCAACAGCGGCAAACTTTCTGTTTTCAAACAGCAACATGTATACTAGTAAAATAAGCATGGTAAAGGCTATCCTTGACATTTTTATTGAAAATAAAGATGCAAATCATTATTATAAATAACAGCAAGCAAATACTAACAAATGAAAATGACACTCCAAGCAAAACACATATCATGTGGTGAATAAAAATATAGCTCCAAGTAAAGTTACCGATGAACGAAGACGAAAGAGGGGATGCCATCCGGGGCATCCCCAAGATTAGGCTCTTGGTTGTCCTTGAATATTACCTTGGGGTGCCTTGGGCATCCCCAAGCTTAGGCTCTTGCCACTCCTTATTCCATATTCCATCGAATCTTTACCCAAAACTTGAAAACTTCACAACACAAAACTCAACAGGAAATCTTATAAGCTCCGTTAGTGAAAGAAACCAAAACCACCACATTGATACTGTAATTAACTCATTTTAATTCATATTGGTGTAATATCTACTGTACTCAAACTTATCTATGGTTCATACCCTCCGATACTACTCATAGATTCATCAAAATAAGCAAACAACACATAGAAAACAGAATCTATCAAAAACAGAACAGTCTGTAGTAATCTGTATCAAATGTATACTTCTATAACTCCAAAAATCCTACCAAATTAGGAAGTCCTAAGCAATTCGTGTACCAATCCATATCAAAAAGAATCAGATAAGTAGCACGTTTGTGTGAATTAACAAAACAAATTTACTAGGTGCAAAAGTTTCTGATTTTCAGCAGGATCAACCCAACTATCACCGTAAGCTATCCTAAAGGTCTTACTTGGCACTTTATTGAAACAAAAGATATAAACATGATTAATACAGTAGAATAATCATGTTAACACACAAAAACAGTAAAGGTAAATATTGGGTTGTCTCCCAACAAGCGCTTTTCCTTAATGCCTTTCTAGCTAGGCATGATGATGACAATGATGCTCACATAAAAGATAAGAATTGAAACATAATGGGAGCATCATGAAGCATATGACTAGCACATTTAAGTCTAACCCACTTCCTATGCATAGGTATTTTGTGAGCAAACAACTTATGGGAACAATAATCAACTAGCATAGGAAGGCTAAACAAGCATAACTTCAAAACTTTAAGCACATAGAGAGGAAACTTGATATTATTGTAATTCCTACAAGCATATGTTCCTCCCTCATAATAATTTTCAGTAGCATCATGAATGAATTCAACAATATAACCAGCACCTAAAGCATTCTTTTCATGATCTACAAGCATAGAAAATTTACTACTCTCCACATAAGCAAATTTCTTCTCATGAATAGTAGTGGGAGCAAACTCAACAAAATAATTATCATGAGAGGCATAATCCAATTGAAAACTAAAATCATGATGACAAGTTTCATGGTTATCATTATTAATAATAGCATACAAGTCATCACAATAATCATCATATATAGCAACTTTGTTCTTATAATCAATTGGAACCTCTTCCGAAATAGTGGATTCATCACTAAATAAAGTCATGACCTCTCCAAATCCACTTTCATGTTCATCACAATAAGATTCAACATCCTCCAAAATAGTGGGATCATTACTTCCTAAAGTTGACACTCTTCCAAACCCACTTTCATCAATATAACCATCATAAATAGGAGGCATGCTATCATCATAATAAATTTGCTCATCAAAACTTGGGGGACAAAAAATATCATATTCATCAAACATAGCTTCCCCAAGATTGTGTCTTTGCATATCATTAGCATCATGGATATTCGGAATTCATACTAACAACATTGCAATCATGCTCATCATACAAAGATCTAGTACCAAGCATTTTAATGCATTCTTCTTCTAGCAATTGAGCACAATTTTCCTTTCCATCATTCTCACAAAGATATTAAAAAGATGAAGCGTATGAGACAAACTCAATTCCATTTTTTTGTAGTTTTCTTTTACTAGACTGGTGATAAAACAAGAAACAAAAAGATTCGATTGCAAGATCTAAATATATACCTTCAAGCACTCACCTCCCCGGCAGCGGCGCCAGAAAAGATCATGATGTCTACTACACAACCTTCTTCTCGTAGACGTTGTTGGGCCTCCAAGTGCAGAGGTTTGTAGGACAGTAGCAAATTTCCCTCGAGTGGATGACCTAAGGTTTATCAATCTGTGGGAGGCATAGGATGAAGATGGTCTCTCTCAAACAACCCTGCAACCAAATAACAAAGAGTCTCTTGTGTCCCCAACAAACACAATGGTAAATTGTATAGGTGCACTAGTTCGGCGAAGAGATGGTGATAAAAGTGCAATATGGATGGTAGATATAGGTTTTTGTAATCTGAAAATATAAAAACAGCAACGTAACTAATGATAAAAGTGAGCACAAACGGTATTGCAATGCTAGGAAACAAGGCATAGGGTTCATACTTTCACTACTACAAGTTCTCTCAACAATAATAACATAGATAGATCGTATAACAATCCCTCAACATGCAACAAAGAGTCACTCCAAGCCACTAATAGCAGAGAACAAACGAAGAGATTATGGTAGGGTACGAAACCACCTCAAAGTTATCCTTTCTGTTCTATCTATTCAAGAGTCCGTAGTAAAATAACAAGAAGCTATTCTTTCCGTTCAATCTATCATAGAGTCCATACTAGAATAACACCTTAAGACACAAATCAACCAAAACCCTAATGTTACCTCAATTATCCGTGGGCACGATTATATGATATGCATCACACAATCTCAGATCCATCTATTCAACAAACACAAAGTACTTCAAAGAGTGCCCCAAAGTTTCTACTGGAGAGTCAAGACGAAAACGTGTGCCAACCCTTATGCATAGGTTCATGGGCGGAACCCGCAGGTTGATCACCAAAACATACATCAAGTGGATCATGTGATATCCCATTGTCACCACAGATACGCACGGCAAGACATACATCAAGTGCTCTCAAATCATTAAAGACTCAATCCAATAAGATAACTTCAAAGGGAAAACTCAATTCATCACAAGAGAGTAGAGGGGGAGAAACATCATAAGATCCAACTATAATAGAAAAGCTCGCGATACATCAAGATCGTGCCACACAGAGAACACGAGAGAGAGAGAGATATCAAACACATAGCTACTGGTACATACCCTCAGCCCCAAGGGCGAACTACTCCCTCCTCGTCATGGATACCACCGGGATGATGAAGATGGCCACTGGTGAGGGATCCCCCCCTCCGACAGGGTGCCGGAATGGGCTCCCGAGAGATGTTTGGTGGCTATAGAGGCTTGCGGCGGCGGAACTCCCGATCTATCTTCGTCTTTGATGGTTTTAGGGTATATGGGAATATGTAGGCGAAAGAAGTCGGTCGGGGGAGGCTAGTGGGGCCCACGAGACAGGGGGCGCGCCCAGGGGGGCTGGGCGCACCCTCCTATCTCCTGGCCTCCTTGAAGCTTCCCTGGCTTGTACTTCAAGTCTCCCGTATCATGTTCGTTCCAAAAATCACGCTCCCGAAGGTTTCATTCCGTTTGGACTCTGTTTGATATTCCTTTTCTTTGAAATACTGAAATAGGCAATACAACAAAAATATGGGCTGGGCCTCCGGTTAGTAGGTTAGTCCCAAAAGTAATATAAAAGTGTATAATAAAGCCCGTAATCATTCACAACAGATAATAAAATAGCATGAATGCTTCATAAATTATAGATACGTTGGAGACGTATCAAGGGTGTGTTACAAAAGTACCCCCCACCGATTTCAACTAGCGGCCCTTTCGGCTCAGGGTTAGAAGGGGGATTTCACGTGTCGGGATTTGGCAGCTGGAGGGAGTTTTTGCGCGCGTTGTAATTTCGGGATAGCAAGGCGCGGGTTGTGAAGGCGCCAGTTTTGGGAGCACGATATCTGAATTTTCGAGATATAACAAGATGCGGGTTGAATTTAAGGGACAAGCCTAACGTGTAGTAATATTGTACTTGTATGTACCAAATCAATTCGCACTTCCCTCAACCAAAAAGAAAATGAAAAAAATAAAACTATTCATACCACACAAAGAGAGAGTCTTGCCCCGTTTTACTATACAAATGCTATTCAAAGCTACTCCCTACTTCCATCTATATAGGGTCTAATACGTTTTTCAATGCTAACTTTGACCAAATATTAGAGCAATATTATATAACATGCAACTTACACAAAGCACACCGTTAAATTCGTTTGTGAAAGGTTCTTTCAATGATATAATTTTCACATTGTGCATGTCATGTACTATTAATCTTGTCAATAGTCAATGGCGGTCTTAAAAAACTCATAACGCCCTATATAGATGGAAGGAGGGAGTATGAATCCATGTTATGTCCAATTAATTTTTTTTGCTTGCTGTATAATGCATGTAACCTACTCATACCAACATTTTAGTGCATTCCAAATTTCTATACTACCGCTGCAATTCGAACTAAATTTGAATTCGTTTCTCTATTTTAATAAGAATCTACAATCATGATTGTTGCCAACTTCAACCATCATTCGTGTATTACCTTAATAACACACCACATGATTACTATAGAGATAGATATGAACTATGTGTACTACATGGACACGAATTCTGTTTTTTGAATACACTTGATGTTGATTCCAAATAATAGTACATTTGATGTACTAACTATATATTCATAATCTAAACCATGTTCCATACGTACACCGTGTTTATCACACTAAGTATAGTGCCCCGCCTCCTACATTATGACAAGTATTTAGACCCGAGCTGCAAAAGGCACACATTAGCCCAAATTATAATCAATGTTCTATGTATTATATGTAGTACTAGCAAGATGCCCATGCGTTCCACAGAACATCAACATGATCAAGGGACCTAATTTGCAAATATGGAGAGGGGTGTGGGTATCTTTTTTGAACTTTCCATAGTTTCCTTCCTATCCGCCAGATATAAATCGGACGGCCTATATTGCAGGATGGCAGGCACACCATCATCAACAACTCCCTTTTTTATAAGAGTAGAGATAAAATATATTATATGTAGTATAACATGTTCATAACCACACCATGTGTATCACCGTTATATATATTCACACATACGTCGGTTCAAAACACTATGATAAATTCTTCAAATATCCGAATTCGCTTTTTATAATGAAGTATGATCTCTATTCATCTTTTACACCCACACAATCCTCTTATCTTTGTAGCTAGCGCTAACTTTCTCTCGTGCATGCACACGCCCGCATCCCTCTCACCCTCCCTAAGCATTCTCTAGCTCCATCGTGCAAATTAGTCTTTTCACTTTACGTCGTTCACCACGGTGTGTGTAGGCCCCCCAGCTCCTTCTTTACGACACACATAGATCGATATGCCTCTCTAGCCAGGTGTGCCTAGCACAAACACAAGCTTCCCCTCTTCTCTTATCACCGTCCATGCCTCACTCCCACCACTCTTTTCATCGATCTCATACTCGCACCCTCCTCCCCCCTCGATATAGTATGCCTCTCGTACCACCTCCTAGATGCACCCCTCTCTCTCTATCCTTCTCCTCGTGCCTCATTTGCTTCTAACACACACATGCATGTATACCGATCGATCTCCCAACATATACCTAGATCGACTTTAACTATCCCCCCCCATCGATCGACGTACCTCACAAGTTATGTCTCTCCTTTCTCTAACAAAGGGCGATTGATCTTCCTATGTAGTTGCGTCTGCTTACCACAACCATATCGCCCCCCTCATCATTCGTGCATGCCTCCTGACCCGTCTCTCACACGCACGTGCACAGACAACAAGCAGCCATCTCCTCTCTTATTGATATTGCGGGCGTGCCCTCCGTTTGTCTAGCAAGCCTATCCCACCATTTGTTAGAACCAACTGCACTACCACCCCCTCCAACACTCCAGCTCTGTCTCTCTCCCAACCTTATTCCTCTCCTGCACATATGCATGGATGCCGATCGATCTCCCTTAATACATGAGGCAGATCGATCTCCTTAATACATGAGGTAGGCCTTTCTCCTCCTCCACACATATACCAGCCATTGTACCTCTATAGTTAATTGGGCCTCCCTCTTCCCCCACCACACATCAATAGTCGAGCGCTGCAGGTAGGTATCCATGCTACAGAGACAAACTGCACATGTCCCCTCTCACGTTCCAGTAGGCCAGCCACTCTATATCTTTGACATGGGCACACACAAACTCGATGGCACTCTTTATCGATCGCGCGCGCACACACACACACATCATCCCTCTTTTCGATTCTATGGACACCTCAAACCGATGATACCTCCAGTCAATTCTCGTGGATCGCCCCCTCTATATATATATTATATCCAGGACTCTATTTCACACACATTGCATATGTTACATTTTTTATTG
>NC_041385.1:226468162-226474676 GCF_002162155.2 Triticum dicoccoides
CTCTCACACAACCCCACGTAGGTGGTGTACGTATACAAGAAGAGAATAGGTGCACCGTGCACGTACTCACGCTTCGTGCCCAGCCACACCCGCGCGGGTACACGGTGGAGCTCATTTCTTTACGAAATGGCAGCCCACGTGCTAATCTGAATGAATGTAGCGGTTGTTTACCTAGGGAGGTCGTGTACCACGCGTGCACAAAACAAAGTTCGACTTGATGCGTTGCTGTGTTATTTTTAAATAAAGTTATAGCGCTCAATGGAACGTACACAGAATATAAAACGATTTTTATGGAGAAAAAGGTAATCCACTCCACTATATACAATGGAGCCTGCCTGCCTGGTTTGTCGCTCTTCAGAGTATCTCACACAAGGCTGCGGTGGCCTCTCTCTCTCTCTCTCACCGTTGGTCACTGATCCAGCCGCATCCCGTCCGCCGGGGGAAAGGGAGGAAGTGCATCGTCTCTCCGTTCGACGGCGCCGAGCCAGCACGTCCCGATCTGCGGTACACGCCGTTCTCTCTGACCAAGCTCCGGTGCGTCAGGGCCTATGCCACCTGCTCGCTGCCATAGTATGGGCAAATTCCGCCCGCCGCCGCTCACCTAGTTACATCCCGACGACCTCTAGGTATCCCTTCCGGCCTTGCTCCACTGCCCGTCTTCCCACGTCACTGCATGTGGATCTTCCATAGTTCTTTGCCCAAAATGTAGCTCGTTTGGCATACTTTCCATATTGCAATCTCGTCCTCACACCATTTTAGACAAACACAACCGTGTTGTTATCTTCCCTTAGGACAAGGAATATGCTTCTTTTTTGTCGTCGCATGTGTCATCAACTATAATTGGCCAGTAATTGTTTCCTTTCTACCTCTTTTTTGCAAACAAGGCTATCCATTTCACCTTGTTGCTATTGCGACCTTTTGGTGAACTGCACAAATCACTTTTTTCTTAAGAGTGTTTTGTGCAGTTGTACTAAAATGTCACACGGGCAACGTCTCTACATTTCAGTGTGACTGCACAAAGGGAGATTGGTTTTGCTCTATCCTCCTCATCCAACTCCGAGCCTAATCTTCTCGAACTAGTTAGTTTTAAGAGAGACTGCAAAGGTGACCGGCTTCTATTTGTGTGTTTATTGTCTCATCTCCTCTATTATCGTAATCACACTTAATATCTTTGGAACAGGGACACTCAGCTCTATTTTAGTGGAACTGCACAAAATGATCGGAATGTTGCATGCTCCAGATAGCTACTTTTTTCCCAACATGCCTTGTTGATTTCGACAGAGCTGGGGGGACGTTGCTGCCAATGAAAGCATGGATCAATTTTAATTTAACACCTTCTCACAACTCTGTCTTTAGTTGTGATGTAAATATTAGCTCTGATATGCTAATAATTGACATGAATTAGCAAGGAAGTTAGTTTTTTGTTGTTTCCGAAAGAGAATCGATGGCAAGACACACGAAACAAAAGCTGAAAGCTCACACCATTGTACAATTTCATGTCGCTGGAAAAATATCTGTATAGTACGTCAATTATGTAAACAAATGTTGTAAGCTTGATAGCATTGCCAGAAGCATCTTCAGCATCCGGGTCCATGTGCCATGCACAAAATTATACTCCTTCGTTCCTAAATATTTGTCTTTTTACAAATTTCAAATGGGCATATTTTAGAGTGTAGATTCACTCATTTTGCTTCATATGTGTACTCCCTCCGTTCCTAAATACTCTAATCGTCTTTCTAGAGATTTCAACAAGTGACTACATACGGAGCAAAATGAGTGAATCTACACTCTAAAATATGTCTATATACATCCTTATGTAGTAGTCCATTTGAATCTCTAAAAAGACAAATATTTGAGTAGTCACTCGTTGAAATCTCTAGAAAGACAAATATTCAGGAGTATATTTAAGAACCGAGGGGGTAGTGCACAACCACATGGGAGACTCAGCCCGGTCATTGCGCCGCATTAATAGTGAGTAATGAGCAGTCAAATCATAAGCCCCACCTTTCCCATTGTAAGTTGCTCGGAAGAAGCAACCATCAATACGCTCTTCTTTGAATCCGCTCATACTACTTCATCCGTCACTGTTTATAGAGCGCGCTTCAGAAAAAAGAAAAAAAATCTGTGGGACCAAGGCGACTAGCGATCGGCCTGAAAAATAGCATTGGTAGTTATATCACGGCGTCTATTACCAGCAAGGAAGTGCGTCCATAAAACGATTCGTCCCCCTGACTGCTGGGACCCACCAGCTACATCTTCGCATGCAAGGAAGTGTGTCCGGGCAAAAAATAAAAAAACTATTCGCCCCCTGACTACTGGGACCAACCATCTACATCTTCGCACGCAAGGAAGTGCCTGACAGTTGGGACCCACCTGGTCGAAGTATACGTAGCGTTGTCATTCTGGTTGCGAATGTGTACGTACATACTGGTCGATGTAGAGGCGCGCACGTGTCGTAGTAGAGGCGCGCACGTGTCATGTACACATACGTACAACAGCCATGGTGCAAGAAAGTAAATACGGCCACGTACGTACATACGGGCGGGGTCTCGAATGCCTACTCGCGCATACGTATGGCCAGGGCTCATGTACATGGCTGGATCGGAACAGAGAAACTGCGTCGTCGTTGTGTTCATGGGGAGGAAACGGAATGCGTCGTGTTCATCGGGAGGCAACGGAATGCGTCGTGTTCATCGGGAGGCAACAGAACGCGTGGGAGCCAACCGGCTTGGATGGAACAGGCAATGGAAACGAGGCCTGGCGTACCGCAGAATGGAGGAAACGACCTTGTGTTCGACCGGCCACGTTCGAAACGGGATCTTGTTGATTGGGAGGGGTCTGGCATACCGCAAAACGGAGGAAATAGACCTCCTACGGTCAAAACGGGGTCCTGATGATCGGGAGGGGTGTGGCATACCGCAAAACGGACGAAACGGACTTGTGTTGGAGCATTACGGTCGAAACAGGGGTCCTGTTCATCGGGAGGGGTGTGGCGTACCGCAAAATGGGACTCCACGGGATACTGTTCATCTCCACCGTCGACCTCCTCCAGCCTCCACGGGCTACTGTTCATCCACCGTCGACCTCCTCTAGCCTCCACCTACGACTGTTCATCCACGGGCTCCTGTTCATCCAGCCTCCACCGCGCGCTACTCCGCCAGCTACTGTTCAACCACCCCTCTCCACGGGCTATGGTTCATCCACCCCTCCACCGTCTACTATTCATCCAGCCCTCCACAGGGTCGTCCTGTTCATCCAGCCCTCCACGGGGTCCTGTTCATCCAGCCCCAACCAGCTCGATCGGTCAGGGTCATGTTCATCCAGAGGCAACGCCACGGGGTCCTATTCATCCACCCCCACTGCTCACTGTTCATCCAAACCCCCCCTCGCAACACTCACTGTTCTTCCAGAGGCAACATCGATCGGCTTCAGTTAGCAGCAGTAGCGAAGGAATCACTCGATCGGGTTCAGTTAACAGCCATCGATTGATCGCTCGGGTTCAGTAACGCATAGCGTGCAGTGCAATCGCTCGGGTTTAGTTAGAGCCCAATGCCTCACTCAGGCTCAGTTAGAGCCAATGCCTCGCACACACGCGCATACGTGTACAAGAGAAACGCGCATCGCTCGGCCCCCGACCACCCACCGTAACCGGGAACTCCCCGAAATTTTCCTCGCCCTCGCTTCTACCATGGTTTTTTCCGTCATGGACGGCCCAAATAATGTCATGCTCCTGCGTCTCCGGCCCGCCCAGGACTTAAAGCCCACTTTCTGTCATGATTTTTTGTCATAGAAGTAGGAGCCCACCACATCTAAGATGATACCGGGTTTTGTCACAATTATCGTCATAGAAGTGTCATAAGTATGACAGAAATAAATTTCGTTCGGCCCAAAATGTCACGGATGTGTCTTTTTTTTGTAGTGACTCAGAGGTGTCATACGTTCGGTGCTTGATCGGTTGGAATGAGAAGAAGTTCAACTACACCAATCGTGTTGGCAAACCTTCCACTTTCGGTTTACGAGGGTACGTGGACACGCTCTCCCCCTCTTGTTTCTATGCATCTCTTAGATAGATATGGCGTGAGCGTAGGAAATTTTTGAAATTGCGTGCTACGTTTCCCAACAGTGGTACCAGAGCCAGATCTATGCGTAGATGATATGCACGAGTAGAACCCAAAGAGTTGTGGGCGGTGATCATCATACTGCTTACCACCAATGTCTTATTTTGATTCGACCGTATTGGTGGATGAAGCGGCCCGGACCAACCTTAGATGACCACATTCATGAGACCGGTTCTATCGACAGACATGCAACTAGTTTTGCATAAAGGTGGCTAGCGGGTGTCTATTTCTCCAACTTTAGTTGAATCGAATTTGGTTGCAACCGGTCCTTGTTGAAGGTTAAAACAGCAAACTTGATAAATCACTATTGTGGTTATGTGCCGTAGGTAAGAACAGTTCTTGCTAGAAGCCCGTAGCAGCCACGTAAAACTTGCAACAACAAAGTACATGACGTCTAACTTGTTTTTGTAGGGCACGTTGTGATGTGAGATGGTCAAGACATGATGTGATATATGTTGTTGTATGAGATGATCATGTTTTGTAGAAGTTATCGGCAACTGGCAGGAGCCTTATGGTTGTCGCTTTATTGTATGAAATGCAAATGCCATGTAATTGCTTTACTTTATCACTAAGTGGTAGTGATAGTTGTAGAAGCAATAGTTGGCGAGACGACCACGACACTATGATGGAGATCAAGGTGTCAAGCCGGTGACGATGGAGATCATGACGTTGCTTTGGAGATAGATATCAAAAGCACAAGATAATGATGGCCATATCATGTCACATATTTTGATTGCATGTGATGTTTATCTTTATGCATCTTATTTTGCTTAGTACGGCGGTAGCATTATAAGATGATCCCTTAACTAAATTTCAAGGTATAAGTGTTCTCCCTGAGTATGCTTCGTTGCGAAAGTTCTTCGTGCTGAGACACCACGTGATGATCGGGTGTGATAGGCTCTACGTTCACATACAATGGGTGCAAGCCAGTTTTGCACATGTGGAATACTCGGGTTAAACTTGACGAGCCTAGCATGTACAAACATGGCCTCGGAACACTTGAGACTGAAAGGTCAAACATGAATCATATAGTAGATATGATCAACATAGAGATGTTCACCATTGATGACTACTCCATCTCACGTGATGATCGAACATGGTTTAGTTGGTTTTGATCATGTATCATTTAGATGATTTGAGGGATGTCTATCTAAGTGGGAGTTCTTAAGTAATATGATTAATTAAACTTAATTTATCATGAACTTACTCCTGATAGCATTTGCAAATTATGTTGTAGATCAATAGCTCGCGTTGTAGCTCCCCTATGTTTTTGATATGTTCCTAGAGAAAACTAAGCTAAAAGATGATAGTAGCAATGATGCGGACTGGGTCCATGATCTGAGGATTATCCTCATTGTTGCACAGAAGAATTATGTCCTTGATGCACCGCTAGGTGACAGACCTATTGAAGGAGCAGATGCAGACTTTATGAATGTTTGGCAAGCTCGATATGATGACTACTTGATAGTTTAGTGCACGATGCTTTATGGCTTAGAATCGGGGCTTAAAAAATGTTTTCAACTCCACGGAACATATGAGATGTTCCAAGTGCTGAAATTGGTATTTCAGATTCATGCCCATGTCGAGAGGTATGAGACCTCTGGCAAGTACTTTGCCTACAAGATGGAGGAGAATAGCTCAGTGATAATCCACAAGTACAGGGGATCAATTGTAGCCTCTTTCGATAAGTAAGAGTGTTGAACCCAACGAGGAGGTAAAGGTAGAACAAATATTCCCTCAAGTTCTATCGACCACCGATACAACTCTACGCACACTTGATGTTTGCTTTACCTAAAACAAGTATGAAACTATTTTGCGAGAATAAAACTATGAGTACTTTGTGAGAATAAATCTAAGAATAAATTTCAAGGTAATAAAAGTAGATAGCTTTTGTCAACAAGAAAGTCATTTGTCCCTAGGCAATCGATAACAAGTACCGGTAATCATTCTTGTAATTTTATATGAGGGAGAGGCATGAGCTAACATACTTTCTCTACTTGGATCATATGCACTTATGATTGGAACTCTAGCAAGCATCCGCAACTACTAAAGATCATTAAGGTCGTGAAACCAAACCATATCATTAAGTATGAAGTCCTCTCTACTCCCATACGTCATACCCCACCTACTCGAGTTTAAGTTTCTGTCACTCTCGCAACCCACCGTAAGGGAACCATGAACATATTGCAACACCCTATAGCGGGGGCCCCTCACGTTTGCGTGAGACGGAGGGCATTGTAGTACAGCACCATAAATAAAATATACAATCATACCAACCAAGATCACGATTAACCGATAGGACAAAACAGATCTACTCAAACATCATAGGATAACCATAGATCATTGGGAAATAATATATGGAGTTGAGCACCATGTTTAAGTAGATATTATAGCGG
>NC_041385.1:226475001-226569773 GCF_002162155.2 Triticum dicoccoides
CTCTCCCCTAGATGGGAGGAGGTTTCCCCCTCTGGTCCATGGCCTCCATGGCTGTGGAGGGGCGAGATCCCCTTCGAGATTGGATCTGTCTCTCCGTCCTCTTCTGTTTCATGTTTTTTCAGATCTGGCCGAAAACCGTTTCTTATATTCTCGGAGATCCGTAATTCTGATTGTGCTGATCTTATTACATGATTTTTTTCCTGATATAAGCTTCCTTGCGCCCGAAGTAGAGACCCAACCGGCGTACGAGGTGGGCACAACCCACCACCACGCGCCAGGCTTAGGGGTCGGATCCTGGTGGGTTGTGCCCACCACGGGACTCTGTTTGCAGTGATTCCAACTCCCAAAAATCACAAATATTCCAAAATAATTCTCTGTGGTGTTGCATCATGTTTGGACTTTGTTTGATATGGATTTTCTGCGATACAAAAACAGGCAACAAACAGGAACTGGCACTGGGCACTGGATAAGTAAGTTAGTCCAAATAAATCATATAAGAAGTTGCCAAAAGTATGTAAAAGTTGAATAAGATTGGCATGAAACAATCAAAAATTATAGATACGACGGAGACGTATCACTCAGCTAGTGAGCATGTGCTCAGAATGTCTGGGCACTACAATCGCTTGAATAAAGTGGGAGTTAATCTTCTAGATAAGATAGTGATTGACAGAGTTCTTTAGTCACTATCACCAAGCTACTAGAACTTTGTGATGAACTATAATATGCAAGGGATGAAGAAAATGATTCCCGAGCTTTTCGCAAAGCTGAATTCAGCGAAGGTAGAAATCAAGAAAGAGCATCAAGTGTTGATGGTTAACAAGACCACTAGTTTCAAGAAAAAAGGGCAAGGGAAAGAAAGGGAACTTCAAGAAGAATGGCAAGCAAGTTGTCACTCCCGTGAAGAAGCCCAAAGCTGGACCTAAGTTTGAAACTGAGTGCTTCTACTGCAAAGGAAATGGTCACTAGAAGCGGAACTGCCCCAAATATTTGGCGGATAAGAAGGATGGCAAAGTGAGCGAAGGTATATTTGATATACATGTTATTGATATGTACCTTACTAGTGCTCGTAGTAGCCCCTGGGTATTTGATGCATGTTCGGTTGCTAAGATTAGTAACTCGAAAAAGGAGTTGGAGAACAAATGGAGACTAGTTGAGGGTGAAGTGATGATGTGTGTTGGAAGTGGTTCCAAGATTGATATGATCATCATCGCACACTCCCTATACTTTCAGGATTAGTGGTGAACCTAAATACATGTTATTTGGTGTTTTGTGTTGAGCATGAACAAGATATGATCGTGTTTATTGCAATAAGATTATTCATTTAAGATAGAGAATAATTGTTATTCTGTTTACAAGAATAAAACCTTCTATGGTCATACACCCAATGTTAATGGTTTATTGAATCTCGATTGTAGTGATACACATATTCATAATATTGATGCCAAAAGATGCAAAGTTTATAATGACAGTGCAACATATCTGAGGCACTGCCATTTATGGAAAAAAAACATATCCAAGAATTTTTCAATTGTGTCAGAAAATTAAGTCTTGATGATATCCATATACTTAAAAGGACTAAATCTTATGCGGAGGCTATTTCAGCACTTGTTTTCAAGCTTGAAACTAGATTTATTCGTACACATCCCACCTTGCAAAGATTGTTCTACGAGTTGCCCGTTATAAAGGATCCTAAAGATAAAAAGTTAGTCACTCTTGTTTTGATGAATGAATTTGACTACATAATACGGGAAGCTAGGGAAATCTTTGATTTTTATGGCATGAATCGTGAAAACCCCGTGATTGATGAAATTCCTTATAATAGTGATTATGCTTTAAGACATTTGCTTGGAGATAACCAACTCTTTGATGAGAACCTTAAAAAGCAAGTCCCCGTTTTAGATATGATCCAACAAGTTTTTAATGATGTTAATCAACACTATTCTTAGATCACTACCGGAAATCAAAGGGGTTATGAAAAAAGCAACTTGATAGTGCTAAGGTTTCCATGGATAACGTGTTTTATGTCTTATTTACAAAACCTCCCAGCACAAATACCTCCAAGGGAAACAAGGATAAGGGTGACAAAACTTAGATCCTATGCGTTATGCCAAGCTAGGGGCGTAAAACGATAGCGCTTGTTGGGAGGCAACCCAATGAATAAAATTTATTTTTGCTTTTTGCTTTCTGTTCTTGTGTGTTAGCACAATTATGCTACTGATATGATTGTGTTTTTTGTGTTTTAATTAGTGTTTGTGCCAAGCAAGGCCTTTGGGAAGATTTGGGTGAAAGTTTATTTGATCTTGCTGAAAAACGGAAACTTTTGCACTCACAAGATTATTTGTCAAATTTAACAGAAGAGAGATTTTGAGTTGGTTCATTTTGCATAATATTAATAGACAAATTCCTCACGTCCACCAATTTATTTCAGAATTTTTTGAGTTACAGAAGCATTCTAAATATTCGGATTGCTACAGACTGTTCTATTTTTGACAGATTCTGTTTTCTTTGCGTTGTGTGCTTGTTTTGATGATTCTATGGTTTTCTTTGATGAGTTTTTGCCATAGAGAAGTTGGAATACAGTAGATATAATGCAAAAGCAAAATAAGAATAGGTTTTGTACAATACTTATAGTAGTGGTTTGATTTCTTATACTAATGGATCTCACGAAGGTTTTGTTTGAGTTTTGTGTGATTGAAGTTTTCAAGTTTTGGGTTATCTTACGATGGATGAAGGAATAAGGATTAGCAAAAGGCTAAGCCTGGGGATGCCCGAGGCACCCCAAGATAATATTCAAATAAGTAGCAAGCAACTAAGCTTGTGGATGCCCCCGATTGGCATCCCCGCTTTCTTCTAACGACCATCGGTATTTTACTTGAAACTGTATTTTTATTCATCACATAATATGAGTTTTGCTTGGAGCGTCTTGTATGATATGAGTCTTTGCTTGTTTCGCTTTGTGTCTTAAGTGTTGAATCCTTTCTGGAACACCCTTTTGAGAGAGCCAAAAATTAGGCTATGCTTGCTCCTATGCTTCACTTAAATTTTTAGAGCCATGGTTTTGCTCTAGTGCTTCACTTATATCCTTTTGAGCATGGTGTGATTTGTTATTTTTTGAAGAAATGTTCTCATGCTTCACTTAGATTTATTTGGGAGTTAGTAAAAATTTAAGAAATTCTCTCTTGCTTCACTTAGATTATTTTGAGAGAAAGAAAAAAATTGTGCTCATGATCTTCACTTATATTTGTTTGAGCTTATCAAAAGAAACATATGAAATTAGTTCCAAAGTGATAGATATCCAAGGAGGATATAATAAAAACTTTCATGAAGATCATTGGACAAAATAAAATTGATTCTTAGTAATGGTTTTGAGATCCAACGATATGATATGTGAGTCATGTTGATGAGTAATTGTGCTTTAGTAAGAATATTGATGTTAAGGTTTGTGATTCCCTATGCAAGCACGAAAGTCAATAGTTATGCAATGAAATTTATTTATATCCTACTTATGGTGCATTATTCGGTGTTACTTATGCTTAATGCTTGGGTACGAGATTGTTTGATTTTTGGTTGGTCGCTTTTCAATCTTTTTGCTAGCCTTTATTTTGCACTAAGTATAATCACTACTTGTGCATCCAAAACCCTTTAAACCAGTTTTGCCGAGTCCACTATACCTACCTATATGCGGTATTTACATGCCGTTCTAAGCAAATTTGCAGATGCCATCTCTAATTTTCAAAATAAATTTCTCTTTTGTGTGCTCTACCGCTCGCTTGGCGGTGAAGAGTAGCCAATATTTTCCATGCTAGATGTGTTATTTTACGATAAGTGTTTATTCACTTGTCATTGCATGAGAGTACGACAAAGGTATTAGGGATGCCCAGTCCCAAACGAAAAATGAATTTACTTTATGTTATTAAATAATTAGTTCCTTGGAAAGTGTTGGTATGGAGGGCAACTGTGGATTCGGCTAGCCATGGAAAGTGAAAGTAATGGTGGAAAAAGGAATAAACTTTATTTTCTGTTTGGGAACCGCCTATGATGTATCTAGCATGGAATGTGTTGGGATTCTCCAAGTCATTTTCGTTGGTGGTAAAAGTATGCCTCTCAAAAACATAATTTTATCTCTCAATTTAAGCTTTGAGCTCTGGCACCTCTACAAATCCCTACTTCCCTCCGCGAAGGGCCTTTCTTTTACTTATGAAATTTTTATTTTGAATTTGAGTCTCCATCTTCTCTTATAAAGCACCAACTAAGGGGCACTATGGTCGTATTTGAGCATTGGGTGTAGCTAATATTCGAGTGTGTTTCATGAATGGATCAATGATTGAGCCTGATGGGCTAGGGATAACTTTCTTTGGTGTTGGTATTTTGAAAGACATGGTTGCTTGTTGGTATGCTTGAGTATTAAAGTCTTCATGTCAAAACTAGACTATTGCTTTGAATCATATAAAAGTCCATATGTCCATGCTATAAAGAAAAGAAGTATGATGAACATGTTAGGCAGCATTCCACATCAAAAATTCTGTTTTTATCATTTACCTACTTGAGGACGAGCAACAACTAAGCTTGGAGATGCTGATACGTCTCCAACGTATCTATGATTTTTGATTGTTCCATGTTGTTATATTATCATTCTTGGATGTTTTACAATCATTTTATAGTCATTTTATATCATTTGTTTGGTACTAACCTATTGACATAGTGCCCAGTGCCAGTTGTTGTTTTATGCATGTTTTTTACATCGCGGCAAATCAATATCAAATGGAGTCCAAACGCAGCGAAACTCCTAGAGAATTTTTTTGGGCCAGAATACATCCAGTGGGCCAAGGAAGAACCTGGGGGTGGCTCGAGGGGAGAAGCACCCACCAAGGCGCGCCAGGAAGCCCAGGCGTGCCCTGGTGGGTTGTGCCCACCTCGGGTGCCCCCTGAACCACGTCTTTGCTATATAAATACCCCAATATTCCAGAAACCCTAGGGGAGTCGACGAAAATCAATTCCAGCTGCCGCGGAGTCCAGAACCACCAGATCCAATCTAGACACCGTCATGGAGGGGTTCACCACTTCCATTGGTGCCTCTCCGATGAGGCGTGAGTAGTTCTTTGTAGGCCTACGGGTCCGTAGTTAGTATCTAGATGGCTTCCTCTCTCTCTCTCTCTCTCTCTCTCTCTCTCTTGATTATCAATACAATGGTCTCTTGGAGATCCATATGATGTAAGTATTTTTGCGGTGTATTTGTTGGGTTCCGATGAACTTTGAGTTTATGGTCAGATCTATGTTTTTATCCATGAAAGTTATTTGAGTCTTCTTTGATCTCTTATATGCATGATTTCTTATAGCCTCGTACTTGTTCTCCGATATTTGGGTTTTATTTGGCCAACTTGATCTATTTATCTTGCAATGGGAAGAGGTGCTTTGTAGTGGGTTCAATCTTATGGTGCTTGATCCTAGTGACAGAAGGGGAACCGACACGTATGTATCATTGCTATTAAGGATAACAAGATGGGATCTATATCTCCGCAATAGATAAATGGATCATGTCTACATCATGTCATTGTTATTATTGCATTACTCCATTTTTCCATGAACTTAATACACTAGATGCATGCTGGATAGCGGTCAATGTGTGGAGTAATAGTAGTAGATGCAGGCAGGAGTCGGTCTACTAATCTTGGACATGATGCCTATATAATGATCATTGCCTGGATATCGTCATGATTATTTGAAGTTCTATCAATTACCCAATAGTAATTGTTTTCCCACCGTTTGCTATTTTTCTCGAGAGAAGCCACTAGTGAAACCTACGGCCCCCGGGTCTCTTTTCATCATATTTGCCTTTGCGATCTATTTTCCTTTGCATTTATTTTCACATCTATTAAACCAAAAATACAAAAATACCTTGCTGCAATTTATTTGTTCCGCGATCTATTTATCTCATCTACCACTTTTACCTCATGTTATTTGCCTATCTTGAGGCTCCGTACCCGAAAGGGATTGACAACCCCTTTAACATGTCGGGTTGCGAGTATTTGTTATTTGTGTGCAGGTGATGTTTACGTGGTGTGAGGAGGTTCTCCTACTTATTCGATAACCTTGGTCTCATCATTGAGGGAAATACCTACCGTCGCTATATTGCATCATCCCTTCCTCTTTGGGGTAATACCGACGTAGTTCTAGCAGACATCAAACGCATGAAGAAACTCCATGCTGATGGGCTTTTGGAATCACTTGGTTATGAATCATTTGATACTTGCGAACCATGCCTCATGGGCAAGATGACTAAAACTCTGTTCTCCGGAACAATGGAGCGAGCCAGTGACTTATTGGAATAATACATACTGATGTATGTGGTCCGATGAGTGTTGAGGCTCGCTGCGGGTATCTTTATTTTTTGACCTTCACAGATGATTTGAGTAGATATGGGTATATGTACTTAATGAAACACAAGTCTGAAATACTTGAAAAGTTCAAAAAATTTCAGCGTGAAGTGGTGAATCATCATAACAAGAAAATAAAGTTTCTATGATCTGATCGTGGAGGTGAATATTTGAGTTACGAGTTTGGCCTTCATTTAAAACAATGTGGAATAGTTTCACAACTCATGCCACCTGGAACACCACAACGTAATGGTGTGTCCGAATGTTGTAACTGTACTTTATTAGATATGGTGCGATCTATGATGTCTCTTACCGATTTACCACTATTGTTTTGGGGTTATGCATTAGAGACAGCTGCATTCATGTTAAATAGGGCACCATCAAAATCCGTTGAGATGACACCATATGAACCGTGGTTTCGCAATAAACCTAAGCTGTCATTTCTTAAAGTTTGGGGATGCGATGCTTATGTCAAAAGGCTTCAGCCTGATAAGCTCGAACCCAAATCGGAGAAGTGCATCTTCATAGGATACCATAAGGAAACAATTGGGTACACCTTCTACCATAGATCGAAAGGCAAGATTTTTGTTGCCAAGAATGGAACCTTTCTAGAGAAGGAGTTTCTCTCGAAAGAAGTGAGTGGGAGGAAAGTAGAACGTGATGAGGTAATTGTACCTTCTCTCAATTTGGAAAGTAGCTCATCACAAAAAACCGTTCCTGTGATGCCTACACCAACTAGAGAGGAAGCTAATGATAATGATCATGAAACTTCAGATCAAGTTACTACTGGACCTCGTTGGTCAACTAGAGCACGTTCCGCACAAGAGTGGTACGGTAATACTGTTCTGGAAGTCATGTTACTAGACCATGATGAGACTTTGAAGAAGAGATGATGAGCCCAGATTTTGATAAATGGCTTGAGGACATGAAATCTGAGATAGGATCCATGTATGAGAACAAAGTGTGAACAAAATGGATCTTCAAGAGGAAAATGGACGATGATGGTAGTATTACTATCTACAAAGCTCGAATTGACGCAAAAGGTTTTCGACAAGTTCAAGGTGTTGACTATGATTAGATTTTCTCACTCGTATCGATGCTTAAGTCTGTCTGAATCATGTTAGAAATTTCCGCATTTTATGAAATCTAGCAAATGGATATCAAAACTGCATGGATTTATTAAAAAAGAGTTGAATATGATGCAACCAAAAGGTTTTGTCAATCCTAAAGGTGCTAACAAAATGCGCAAGCTCCAGTGATCCATCTATGGGCTGGTGCAAGCATCTCAGAGTTGGAATATACATTTTGATGAGTTGATCAAAGCATATAGTTTTATACAGACTTGCGGTGAAGCCTGTATTTACAAGAAAGTGTGTGGGAGCACTACAACCTTTCTGATAAGTATATGTGAATGACATATTGTTGATCGGAGATGATGTATAATTTTCTGGAAAGCATAAAGGAGATTTTGAAGGGAGTTTTATCAAAGAAATACCTCGGTGAAGCTGCTTACATATTGGGCATCAAGATCTATAGAGATAGATCAAGACGCTCGATAAGATTTTTCAATGAGTACATACCTTGACAAGATTTTAAAGTAGTTCAAAATGGAACATTCAAAGAAGGAGTTCTTGCCTGTGTTGTAAAGTGTAAAGTTGAGTAAGACTCAAAACCTGACCACAGCAGAAAATAAAAAGAGAATGAAAGTCATTCCCTATGCCTCAACCATAGGTTCTCGAAAGTATGCTATGTTGTGTAACCGACCTATTGTGTACCTTATCATGAGTTTGCCAAGGGGGTACAATAGTGATACAGGAGTGGATCACTGGACAACGATCAAAGTTATCCTTAGTTACCTAAGAGGACTAAGGAAATATTTCTCGGTTATGGAGGTGATAAAGAGTTCGTCGTAAAGAGTTACGTTGATGCAAGCTTTTACACCGATCTGGATGACTCTGAGTCTCAATCTGGACACATATTGAAAGTGGGAGCAATTACTAGAGTAGCTCCATGCAAAGCATTGTAGACATAGAAAGTTTGCAAAATACATACGGCTCTGAATGTGGCAGACCAATTGACTGAACTTCTCTCACAAGCAAAATATGATCACACCTTAGTACCCTTTGGGTGTTAATCACATATCGATGTGAACTAGATTATTGACTCTAGTAAACCCTTTGGGTGTTGGTCACATGGCGATGTGAATTATGGGTGTTAATCACATACAGATGTGAACTATTGGTGTTAAATCACATGGCGATGTGAACTAGATTATTGACTCTAGTGCAAGTGGGAGACTGAAGGAAATATGCCCTAGAGGCAATAATAAAGTTGTTATTTTATATTTCCTTATATCATGATAAATGTATATTATTCATGCTAGAGTTGTATTAACCGGAAACTTGATACATGTGTGGGTACATAGACAAAACACCGTGACCCTAGTAAGCCTCTACTTGACTAGCTCGTTAATCAAAGATGGTTAAGTTTCCTAGCCATAGACATGTGTTGTCATTTGATGAGTGGGATCACATCATTAGGAGAATGATGTGATGGACAAGACCCATACGTTAACTTAGCATAATGATCATTCAGTTTTATTGCTACTGCTTTCTTCATGTCAAATACATATTCCTCCGACTATGAGATTATGCAACTCCCAGATACCGAAGGAATGCCTTGTGTGCTATCAAACGTCACAATGTAACTGGGTGATTATAAAGATGCTCTATAGGTATCTCCGAAGGTGTTTGTTGGGTTGGCATAGATCAAGATTAGGATTTGTCACTCCGAGTATCGGAGAGGTATCTCTGGGCCCTCTCGGTAATGCACATCATAAGAAGACTTGCAAGCAAAGTGAATAATGATTTAGTTGCAGGATGATGCATTATGGAACGAGTAAAGAGACTTGCCGGTAACGAGATTGAACTAGGTATGAAGATACCGACGATCGAATCTCGGGCAAGTAACATATCGATGACAAAGGGTAATAACATATGTTGTAACAGTTTGATCGATAAAGATCTTCGTAGAATATGTGGGAGACAATATGAGCATCCACGTTCTGCTATTGGTTATTGACCAGAGAGGTATCTCAGTCATGTCTACATAGTTGTCGAACCCGTAGGGTCCGCACGCTTAACGTTCGATGACAATTTTGTATTATATGAGTTATGTGATTTGGTCACCAAATGTTGTTCGAAGTCCCGGATGAGATCACGGACATGACAAGGAGTCTCAAAATGGCCGAGAGATAAAGTTTCATATATTGGACGATGATATTCGGACACCGAAAGTGTTTCGGGGGTACTGGGTACATATCGGGTCACCGGAAGGGGTTCCAGGCATCCCCCCGGCAACTAAATGGGCCTAATAGGCCAAGAATGGGACAGACCAGCCCCTAAGGGGCTGCTGCGCCCCATGTAGGCCGAAATAGTGGGGAAGGAAAGAGGAGAAGTGAAAAAGGAAGGGGAGGGATACGGCCTCCCCCTTCATTCTCTCCTCCCTCCTCCTTCCTTCCCCCTCTGGGAATTATGGTAAGGGGGGCGAATAGGATTAGGGCCCCAAGCAGGATTGCTACTACTTGGGCGCCCCCTCGGCTGCCCCCTCTCCCTCCCACCTATATATATGAAGGGGGGAGGCGCCTAGAACACACACAAACATTTGTCAGCCGTGTGCGGCGCGCCCTCCACAGTTTACGCCTCCGGTCATATTCACGAAGTGCTTAGGCGAAGCCCTGCACAGATAACTTCACCATCACCGTCACCACGCCCTCATGCTGATGGAACTCTTCTACTTCCTCGACACTCTGCTGGATCAAGAGTTCGAGGGACGTCATCGAGCTGAACGTCTGCAGAACTCCAAGGTGCACGTTTGGTGCTTGATCGGTCGGAACGATTAGAAGTTCGACTACATCAACCACGTTGGCAAACGCTTCCGCTTTCGGTCTACAAGGGTACGTGGACACACTCTCCCCCTCCCGTTGCCAGACATATCCTAGATATATCTTGCATGAGCGTAGGAAATTTTTTAAATTGCATGCTACATTTCCCAACATTAACAACCTTGGCCTCCTCCTAAGCTTGTGAAAGGTGATTTTGCTAATCGGATTTTTGGCATCAAGTCTCATTTGAATCACAGCTCAACAATTTTTTGGAGAATCATCGAGCAAGGCTTCTACCCGCATGATCCAAACAATTTCACCCCAAGAGAAGAGGCAGACAATCAATACAATCACTCTGCATTGTTCATCCTTCTAGCCGCAGTTCCTCGCGAAGATCTATCTCACTTGTGCCCCTTCACTCGTGCAAAGGATTGTTGGGAACACATCATATCTTTGTACAAGGGGAGCTCAAGCATCTAATGGTCCATCTTTGACGTGATTCTTGATGTGGCCAATGAATTTGTGATGCTAGAAGATGAGGATCCTCGTGATCTCTATCGGAGGGTGAAAACTCTTGCGGTTGCTCTCCAAGATCATGGAAGCAAGGATACAGATGACAACTGAAAGTGCAACTATCCCTAGGTGGTTTTGGTAATTCATAACAACATATAGCTCATTGAGCTAATGCTATTCCAAGACAAATATTTCAGGAAAGCTCAATGAATGGCATGGCATGGATGATGAAAGTGGATCCCTCAAAATACTAAGGACAAAGGATTGGCTCAAGCTCAAAAGCTCAAGACTCTTCATTTTACATTTTAGTGATCCAAGATCACATTGAGTCTATAGGAAAAGCCAATACTATCAAGGAGGGATGAGGTGTTGTCTAATGAGCCTCTTGCTTCATGTGCTTAGTGATATGCTCCAAAAACCCTCAACTACTTTCTCACATCCACATATGACCTAAACCCAAAGTCAAAATTGGTCCCACCGATTCTTTCTATCTGGCGCCACCAAGTTCATATGTCATAGCCACTGCCACAAACCCTAGGCAAATCGGTCTAACCTATAGGGATCTCGGTCTCACCGAGATGGGATTGTAATCTCTCTGTTTCCCTTCGTAACGTTTCGGTCTAACCGAAGTGAGCGATCGGTCCCACCGAGATTGCAATGTAAACTCCCTGTTTCCTTTTCGTAACATTTTGGTCTCACCAAAAAGAGCGAATCGGTCCCACTGAGTTTACCTGACCAAATCTCTGGTTAGCTTATTACCAAAATCGGTCTCACCGAGTTTGTGTAATCGGTCTCACCAAGATTACGTTATGCCCTAACCCTAACCATATCGGTCCTACCGAGTTGCATGTCGGTCCCATCGAAAATCCTAACGGTCACTGGGTTTACTAAATCGGTCCGACCGAGTTTGTTGATTCGGTCCCACCGAGTTTGGTAGATTGTGTGTAACGGTTAGATTTTGTGTGGAGGCTATATATACCCCTCCACCTCCTCTTCATTCGTGGAGAGAGCCATCAGAACAAACCTACACTTCCAACTTACCATTTCTGAGAGAGAACCACCTACTCATGTGTTGAGGCCGAGATATTCGATTCCTACCATATGAATCTTGATCTCTAGCCTTCCGCAAGTTGCTTTCCACTCAAATCTTCTTTCCACCAGATCCAAATCCCATGAGAGAGAGTTGAGTGTTGGGGAGACTATCATTTGAAGCACAAGAGCAAGGAGTTCATCATCAACGCACCATTTGTTACTTCTTGGAGAGTGGTGTCTCCTAGATTGGCTAGGTGTCACTTGGGAGCCTCTGACAAGATTGTGGAGTTGAACCAAGGAGTTTGTAAGGGCAAGGAGATCGCCTACTTCGTGAAGATCTACCGCTAGTGAGGCAAGTCCTTCGTGGGCGACGACCATGGTGGGATAGACAAGGTTGCTTCTTTGTGGACCCTTCGTGGGTGGAGCCCTCCGTGGACTCGCGCAACCGTTACCCTTCGTGGGTTGAAGTCTCCATCAACGTGGATGTACGATAGCACCACCTATCGGAACCACGACAAAAACATCCATGTCTCCAATTGCGTTTGAATCCTCCAAACCATTCCCTTTACATTCTTGCAAGTTGCATGCTTTAATTTTGGCTGCTCATATACTCTTTGCATGCTTGCTTGAATTGTGTGAAGATTGCTTGACTTGTCCAAAGATAGCTAAAATCTGCCAAAGTCTAAAATTGGGAAAAGGTTAAGTTTTTAATTGGTCAAGTAGTCTAATCACCCCCCTCTAGACATACTTCAAGGTCCTACAACAAATGAATCAAGGCAAGTTCCTCAAGGCCATCATGCCATTCAACAAGGCCATGTATTCCGTGATTCGTCAAAGGACAAATTTTCACTCCTTAACCTCAAGTGAAGTGTTGGATGAGTTTATTGCCATGAACATCATGAACAAGACCACTAACAATGCTCTTGCTTGTGTCCAGTTAAAGAAAGCATCTCCCAACCTTGCATTGAAGGGCAAGGCCATTCCGGAATAGGAAGAGGAGGAGGAAGAAGAGAGTTGCCCCGAAGACACCAAATATTCTTACCACGAGCACATGGCTCTTGCGTCAAGGCAATTTTGGGGCAACAAGAGAAACTCAAGGCCCAACTTCTCCAAGAGCAACTCAAGTGGGTCAAGGAACAAGCAACAAGTGAGGACGTGCTACAATTGCGACAATGTGAGTCACTTTGTGGTGGATTTTCCTTATGAGAAGAGGGAAGACATCAGTGGCAAACTTATTGGCAAAGACAAAGCCAAGTCCTTCCCAAACAAGAAGAACTTCACCAAGAAGATACCTCCAAAGGGTTTGGTGGCACATGAAGAGTACACCTTCGATGATGATGATGAAGATACAAGTGGTGAAGGAATGGCAATGGCAACCTTGGCCATTGCCACCTCTTCCCCTTCCAAGGTGTCTCTCTTCGACGCCCCCAACGAGAACCTCATTTCCAAGTGTCTCATGGCCAAAGGTATCAATAAGGTAACCTCCAACATCAAAACCACCATCACTACTACACCTTCCTCGTTAGATTGTGTAGATGATAGTGAGGTGGTGAATGTTGATGAGAATGAGTTTAAAAAATTCTTGAGTAAGCTCAAGGGCGAAACCAAGAGGCACTTTGTTGCTCTCTTGGAACAACTTGGTGAGGCCAATGATATCATTGAGTCTCAAGAGGATACTATCTCCAATTTGGAGGGGCATAGTCGTGACTATGCCGATTATATTGCGGATCTTTCCATTGCTCTTGAGGAAGAGCAAGGTCTTTGTTTGACTCTTGAGGAGTCACATAATGTTGATCACGCTAAATTGTGAAATGATCTTGATCATGCTATTGTTCTTACTCACGTGCTTAAATCTGAGAAAGTTGCACTTGGGGTTGGCCATGATAGACTCAAGGAAGAGTTTGACACACTTGACAAGGCCCACAAGACCTTGAAGGGTGTTCATGCCTCTCTCAAGGAGTCTCATGATCAACTCCAAGTGAAGCTAACCAAGGAGATTTCCATGTTTCCTCCATTTATCCTAATTGATAATGCCCATGCTACTAAACCTTGTTGTGGGCATGTGCATCTTGTGGAGGAGAATGCCAAGTTGAAAGAGAAACTTGAGAAGGGCCTTGTGACGTGCATACAAGGCGAGAGGAACCTAAATGACCTTTTGAGCAATCAAAAGGAAGTTGTGGGAAAGGAAGGACTTGTGTTTGTACCCAAGTCAAAGAAGAAGAAGAAGAAAAAGAAGAAGAAGAAGAAGAAGACCAAGCAATCTCTCCCTCTTAAGTAAGCCTTTGTCAAGGCGGGTGAGGGTACTCATGAGAAGAAGAAGGAAAATGAAGTGGGTGGTAATGCCAAGAAGGGAAAAACCGTCCCTACCAACAAAGTCGGCGACTTCATATGTTTTGTGTCATGCTAGTGATGGGCATGTTTATGCCAAATTTGTTGGTTCTTCTTATGAGTACATTGAATGGTCTATTTAGGTTCCTAAGACCCTTGTTACTAACACAAAAGGAACCATTTGAAAATGGGTACCTAAATCCAAGCATTAATCTCTTGTAGGATTTTGCTTCCGATGGGGTGTCATGGTTGCTCGATAGTGGAGCAACAAATCATATGGCCGGGAGCAAGGACTTGGTACTGGACATACATGTTGGGAAACACAGTAGAAAATGAAAAAGATCTGCCCTTTGAACACCCAAGAAAAATATAAAGATGCATAACAGGTTGTGATCAATGATCGTTACCGACTCCGGGAGTGCAGCAGAAGTAGATGAGTCAGTGTAGATCATACTTTAAGTCCCTCGAACATTGATGACAATCCTGTGAACCACCCACGAACGACCCCTCGAACGGAAGACCGAAATCACAGCCTCTCTACTTGGTTGCAAGCGTACGGTCTTCACAATCCAACAACACTTCCCGTCCAAAGCTAATCATCACCGGAGAATTAGAGGGAGGAGATTATAACCACACGGGGCTTCTAATTATGAGGATTAGAGGTGGCTAGGGCGCACTCTAATTAGTCAACTAGGACTAACTATAGCGTGCACTATATTAACTAGAGGAGGCTCCAAAACTTGTATCTCATAGGGTAGAAATCCTCTAGTATATATAGGATTAGGGGGAAGAGAAGACTTCCACCAAGGGGGGAAAGAGCCCCCTTCAGGTGCCGGCCAAGGGAATGCGAGTAGGACCCCCCTCCCTCCAAGTAGGATTCGCCCCCCCCCCTCTTAGGAAAGGGGGGCGCCTCCCTTGTTGGGTCCTTGTGGCCCAACTCCTTCTCCACCTCTTGGCCTTATTAGTCCATTGATATCAAGTTAAATATATTTTGTTCTAAAAAAATTCAGAGCATAATATATATAATTTAATATCTCCAGAAACATTTTCCACCTATATATATATATATATTAATCTGTAATACCTAGTATTACCCAATATTCACTGAAACCCTTCCGGTGACCCCAAAACGCTTCCGGAACCTCTCGAAACAATTTCGGATATTAATGAAACAATTCCACAAATATATTCTCATCACTCCCATCCTACTAAATCTCAATAGATCATGATTACTTTAAGCTTGTGACCCCGTAGGTTTGGTAACCATAGACATGAACGAAACACCTTCGTTCAATGACCGATAGCGGAACCGTGGACATCCATATTGGTCCCTATGATTACACAAATGATTTTGGAGTGAACCTTTGGTTATCATGTGATGTTCCCTTTGCTTCACAATACTTTACAAAACTCGGTGTGCATCGGTATCCTCTTGAGTCATCACCATGCTCACTATATCGTTGCTCCCGTTATTGGTTTTGTTCTTCTTTCTCCTTGACGTGTTATGGTATCCCCGTGACGTAGTCACGGGTGTCTGTCCAAACGATGATGGATGCCTTCACACCGAGAGGGACCTAAGAATATTTATCCATCGTCGAAGGAGCAAATCCCAATCTTGAGTTGTCCGGCCACTTGTCAAACTTTCTGGTGAGCCTGAAAGTTGTCGTTATGATCACCTTGTTACAGATGACGTTTGAGAAACCCCAAAGCCCACTATCCGGTAGGAAGTGATCGATACACTCTCATGGTCTGAGTAACTAAAACACATGCTAACACTTTGTGTTATAACAGATGATTTCAGATGATATGATCACATAGTATAACAGAGAAGTATTGGGTCAATTCAATATGATCGTTCTTCTAATGTCATACCCTCAATGTTGTTTTTGGACTATTGTTACACCTAACGATATCCTAAGATCCGGAAAACATGATCACCAACAATACTTAGTCGGTCTTAGAGGCGAGACCGGGGACCTATTGTTTACCGTTTATTATTTCACACATGCATATGAGTTTTCCACTGAATCGCATTTTCCAGGATCATAGCAGTTATAACACGAAATATAAACTCTTAATTATGAATAACAGAAATATAATAATGCAATATTATTGCCTCTAGGGCATATTTCCAACAGTCTGCCACTTGTACTAGAGTCAATAATCTAGCTACATGGTTTTGCAAACACCTATGGGTACTCTGGTGTTGCTCATGCTTTGCTTGTGGTAGAGCTTTTATCATTTGTTTTGACATATTCAAAACTCAGAAATATTTGTGTTAGTTTTGTGCGTTTACAGGATCTCAATCCTCCTTGCTTTGAGTTATAATATTTTATTCAAAATAAAATATCATTTAGACTCATTGCACTTAGAATCATATTTTGGATTCATCCATTTATATTAAGATTCTTCTTGACTGGCCATATTCATAATGTATTGTTTATGGGCTTTATTACAACTTTTAGAATACCCAATTATATCAAGACATTTCTTGATTATTGGATCTACCCTTTCATATAAGGACTCTTCCCGATTGTCCATTATTCATAATGTTTATGGGTTTCTTACAATAATATCCAACTAATCAAGACATTTCTTGATTACTGAATTTTACCCATTTATATCAAGACTCTTCTTGATTGGTCTCAATATATTGTTAATGGGGTTCTTTACAACTTCTGTAATATCCAGTTATATCAAGACATTTCTTTATTATTGGATCTACCCTTTTATATCAAGACTCTTCTTGATTCAGGCAACATTGAAGCATCTAATGTTTTCAAAACATAAATTGTCGTTATAGAATCAATATTGTTCATAAAATAATCTTATCATAGCCCTAATTATATCAATTATGTAGTTTGATATTCATATATTCCCAATAATGAATTTTTATCTTCATATGCTCAAAATAATACATTTATTCTTTTGAGATCCTTGATATCTATTACTGACACTTAGTAAAACTCTTGGCCCTTTTTCATATATATTATAACTATCAAGATGAATTACTTTCATCTACTCATGCTTATAAGCATCTAGCTATATGACACTGAGAGAAAAAATTTATCTATTTAAACACTTTAAACCTATGTTAAAATATATAAAATATTAAGATGAGTCAGAATATTGATCTATCTTTATAGATTGTATTATGCCTAATATTTTTCCTTGTTTATTTGATGAAAACATGTTTCAAAAAACATTTTATTTTGCTAAGAAGTTATATTATTTCCATTCTAGCATATGAGATCAGAAATATTATATAGCTTCCACTGAGTTATTTATATACACAAAGTTCCTCTGATAAGATCAAAATCTTAATATTAGCTCATTGTTATAATTTTCAAAAACTCTTTTGAAGTTTGCACTTTTATCCGATATCTTGAGGATTTTAAAACCTTTCTAGTTATATCATTCATACATCCTTTCCTTTTAGGAAACTTAGTTTTAATATCCACTTTCTTCAAAAATCTTTGAAGTATCAACCGAGTTCCAAACTTATTTTATTTACGACAACTACAATAAAGTTCTAAACTTAATTGTATATTTATTCCGGTGTGCATGGCTATGAACCATTCCTTTGAGCTGGGCGCCACCATTATTTCCTCGTAGTATGCTAGTTCATCTTATTTCAAAGATAAATATCTCATTTGTAAAATTTCAAAAATTCAACAATATTCCTGATTTGTATAAACCAGTTACAAGCTATAGAATTTCTACATCCAATGTAGTAACTTACGGTTTATTTACCACACAATCTATCAGAACAATTTTTAGTTTGTTTAATCCTGCTAATTACCTTCAGGGATTTAATAATCCTTTCTAAGATGTAATGTCATCCCACTTATTTCTTTAGCAAGAAAAACTTTTCTTGAAAAAGTGTTGATCTATGTCAAACATTTTGCCTTTTGAACATTTCAATGGAAGGAACCCAAATCATTTTTTGAGATATCCTACAACTTTTATCTAGTTTATAATTCCCATAACTCTTATGGTTTCATTAACCAGACTAATATGTGGTGCTCTGTTTAGTGTATATCCTTCTGTTTCAATTTATACCCCCAAAGTATAAATGCAGATCGGCAATAAATAATTCCATAATTATTTGAGTGTTTTTGCTAAACTTATGACTTAAATAATTTTTTTCATTTTTAAATAATTACGTTATGTTTTTTCATAATGATCCTTATCTTCATTATAAGATATTTGAACTCTTCGAATACAGTCTAAAATTCAAATATTTTAGATTATATAAGTAAATCATATTTACCTAATCTTCTAGTGAAGTATTATTATCCATTGTGCCATGGCTTGTTTATCAGAATTCAAACATCATCATGTATTCTTTTATTTGATTTCTCAATTAAGAGATTTCAACGCTTCATCTATATGAAGACTATTTCCCTGATAAAGCCAAGCAATGATACATCAGTCTCTTAAGATGTTTAGCATTAATGTTAAAAATTTCAAATCAAGATTCATTGAATAAACCATCATAAATTTGCGGTAAATCCAAGCATTTTCTTACAACCACTTTAACAACTATTGTCCAAAATATTATAAGAAGATTCGTCGCATAATCCAGAACATAATGTCTTATACAACTCCAAAATGCAATAACTATTATTCGGTCCAAAGATGAATCTTATAGATAAACTAAAGCCATGATTCTATTGGTCCTGAGTAGCGATCCCATCACCATTGTTGACTAGCATCATGTCTTTATTTATTCTCATCTTGTGAGCTTTATGTAGTCCCTATATTAGATTGCACACAAAAGCAATCAATAAGTATCAAATACTTATGACTCACAGAGACAAGATAAATAACATTAACTTTGTATAACTTTTATACCTATAGTAGAGAGACGACGATCAAAACCTTGTTTGAACCTTAGAATGGTATAAGTATTTTTTTCCCTTGTACAAGGCAGCTGTTGCTAATCGTAGGATATACGGTGAGGCAACCCAGACCCGTTTCCTGCAGGAGAAACCATAAATTTTCGGCCACCATGAGATATCGATAGTTGTTTAGTATTGGCGCCAGACCCGTCAGCCAAGAAGACCCAGTCTTGGAATAACCGTACCAAGATGAAAGGACAGAAGAATTGTGGTAAAGGTTATGCCACCACCAGAAGAGCCCAGAGAAGGAATTATCCAGAGGATTTAAGAAGATCGACACTGCCAACAATAATGATGGAGTATAAGAGTTTTGACGGAACCGTAACTATGCTTCTAAGGGTGGTAGCACCCGAGACCCCGGAGACGAACGTTGGATTTTGAAGACCCCCAAACACTAACCTATTTCTTTCTAGCCTCTCCGAATCTCGAGGATGAGATTCATTTTAAGGGTGGTAGGTTTGTAACATCCCAAAATTCTAAATTTTGGAATGCTATAAACAAATAGATAGTTTTGATTGATTGTTTGATTGATTGACTGAAAGTGAGTGAATTCAAAACTTTTTGAAAGTTAAATGAGAAGGAATAAAAGGACTTTCCCAAACTTTCATTTTCTTTTCTGATCTTCATGAATTCAAATTCTTTTCACCACAAAACCCTGGAGAGAAGACGACATGGCTTCTTCCATTTATTAAAATGACAAGGGGGTGTTGAAAATATTTGAATTTCAATTGGAAAATATTTCCAACCCAGGAACTTTATGCAACTCAATGATTTTCACGAGCGAAGATAAAATGACTTCTTCAAAACATATGAAATATGACTTGGGAGTTTCAAAGAATTAAATTCAAAGTTCTTTTGAATTTATTTTCAATTTGGAGTTATTTGAATTTTATTCAAATTATTTTTCTCCAAAAATAAAATATATGGAAAATAGGGTAACATGATTCCCTACATCAGAAAATTGGAGAGAAATAATTTTGAATTAATTTTGGTATTTTCAAAATGATTTTTATTGGATTTTACTAGAGCAGAAGCACTCTTTGCTTTATTTAAATTGGTGTGTATTTTATTTGATTCTAGAAAAATGTTCTCCTTGTAGAATCTTTTTCTGAAAATTTTGATATATTATATGCCTATATAATATTTTATTTATTTGGTATTTATTATTTTTAGTTTGCCTGGTAAAATGTTTATTTAAAAAAAAACTTCTTCCGTCAACTGGGTCGGCCCAGCTCCTCACCCAGGCCCAGCCCAGCCGCACCGCCTTCCTCTCGAGTGGGAGTCCGCCGCCAGCACGCCGTTCCCCGCCACCGTGACCGACCAGGCCACCTCCGGCCGCCTTGCCCCCTCCTCCACACAACCCCTCGCCCCCCCCTCTACATAAGCTCGCGCCACCGCCGCTTTTTCCTCTCTGCTGCGTCGCGCCGCCCCCTCCCACATCTCGCCGAGCCACCGCTGCCGCACTCGCTGGGATCCGCCGCCGCCGGCGAGATCCGCTCGCTGCTGCCGCTCCGTCCCTTCATCGTGGACCGACGCCGACGCCGCCATCCACCTCGCCTTGCCGCGTCGCCCTCCCCGTCCACTCAGCCCTCGCCGCCGACCACCAGAGCCGCCGCTCCGGTCAAGCCCGAGCCGCCCACTGTCGCCGGAGTTCAACCTTGCCGCCGCCGGTTTTCTCTCGAAAACCGCCAAACCACTTCGAACCGGTATAACCGCCGCTCGATCCGGTTTTATTTTAAGTTCGGTTTTTAAAAAAAACCTATACTAGATCTGTTTTTTTAGGTTTTATTGAATAGCGAACGTCCACTATCTAGATCTTATAAACGAGCATTCTCTATTTAGTATTTTTCTTTTATTTTAGTTTTCTTCCAGGGACCCGTATGTAATTAGTTTCTTCACAGCTTAGTCCCTAATCTTCAAACGCTCACTACTTTTTACTCGTCAGTCCAAATCCAACGAAACCAACGCCCACTTCTTCGTTATGATCCCCTCTATCCAGATAACCAACTTAAACATATTTTTGAAAGTCTAAAATTTGAATTTCAAACAGTTTAGTATTTGAATCTTCTTTTGATCGTAACTTGAGTTTCGTAGCTCCGTTGAGTTGATTCTTTTTGCAAATCGAAGCTCTTGACCCAAACTTTCTGATAAGGCCAAATTCACATAATTTTGGTACTGTTAGAAATTGTTTTATGTTGCAAGAGTTATTTGCTTGGTTTTGATGTTTTCCGAACTGTCTTCTTCGTTCTTCCCGATCTTTTGAGTGATTGCTTACGTGTGGTTACTATTGCTTGCCTACGATAGATTGAACGGAGTGTGATGAGTAGAATTATCAGGAGTTTTGAGTGTGAATCATCTTCATCAACATTGCAGGCAAGTTCACACTTTGATCGTACTTCCTTATTACCCAGTTTTATTGCATTAGTTCAATCCTAAAACATTGCATGATTAGGATCTAATTAAATTGTGGGTTTTGGGAAGTAGATTGAGGTAGCACCTATTACCTGTTTTATTATCAAACCCTTGGGAGTTACTTCTACGTTTGCTTATTATGCCATGCTATGCTCGTAGACGTGGATTGGGTTTGAGTGAATTTCCATGACAGATGTGAGATTGTTAATTAATGGTTTATTTAAGGTGGCAACATTAATACACATCTGGGTGGATTGAGGTACCTGGTTATTTCAGGATTTGCCTGTCTAGGCACCTGGGTTTCCAGGACTTGCTTGTTTTTTTTCGGACCGCCACCCAGGCTCAAAGGGATCATGAGATTATTCATGCTAGAAACTTCCGTGTGCAGCCACATGCTACTATGGGCTCTAGCATAGTTGACTAAGTCGTGCGAACTCTTACAGTGGTAGACTAGCAGATGTAGGGGATGTAGGTTGGTACGGTCTACCCATCGTAAGGTGCTAGCGCTTCTGAAAGACTATGTCTCAGTCATCTGTTTCTCAAACACCATGTAGTGCGAGAATCCCAACAGAGGAGATCGAGTCTTGTGGGGAAAAGTGCACAAACCTCTGCAGAGTGTACAAACTAATCATGGTTAGCTGTGTCCCCGGTTATGGACATTTTGAGTATCTAGTACTTGGATTATCAAGTGAATCTCACCATGTTACTTTAATTAAATTTTGTTGGGTTTAATGATGATGTTACTTAATTGGGATTGAGGATGCTGTCAACCATTCTCAATGTTTAACAACCACCATGATAGTTAAATAAAATTTATTCCTTTGCAGTAGGGAAAAGTTGGCTTTTCGCAAAAACATTATAACCATAGAGCCTCCACCAGCCAAATATGCATGTAGTGATAGCCTTTATTCATCACTACTCTATTGTGTGAATTTGCCAGTACATTCAATGTACTGACCCTCTGTGGCTGCAACGTCTCATGTTGCAGGAATCTTGTGATGAGTAAGTGATACGTTAGGGTTACAATTTCTACACTCAACTTTGCCGTTGGTGTTGATGGGAATCCACAACCTTGTTACTTCCGATATTTTGGATTGAGGTAATAGTATTTACGTTACTTTATACATGTGATTTACCTCTGTTATAAATCCTTGAGTACTATGTGTGTCAGCATACCGATCCAGGGATGACACTTAAGCACAGAGACTTGATCCATTCGGGTCGGGTCACTACACCCATGATCCCAATATGATGATCTCCATAAAGAAAGGATAGTTGAGCTTGTCTTTGAGGTCTTGATATGCCTCCGGAACAGACAAATTTGGTGTTCTGGAGGGACAGATGAAATCCCAACATCTGATAGCAAAAGGACACCCCCAAAAGATATGATGCAAAGTTTCTTCCTGCTGACAATCCCTTACTACACAATTGTAAACTTCTAATTCAAAAAAATTTCCTTCTTAAAAGATTCCTTGTGTTTACTCTTTCATGCAGTAACATCCATAAAAAAACTTTGTGCTTAGGTTGGCAAGAGCTTTTCCAAATCCATGAGAAGAGAGGTGGAGTTTGTTTGTGCCCAATCAACACCTTATAGGCTTTCATTGATGAATAAAATTCATTTCCCCATATGTAACTCCAGGTATCCAGTGCATCTAAGTATTCAGATTGCCTTAGGGAAATGCACATGTCTTCCATTATTAGGAACTCCTCATATGCCTGTGTAGTGAGAGGAAAATGGAAAAGGTCTTGAAGATATTCTGTGTTGATCACTTGTTGCACACTTGTGAGAGGATCTCTAACAAAGGAATAAAGGTGATCAAATTTGTGCTTGAGAAAAAACTGATGCCACATATCGTCCCAGAACAGAGCACTTTTGCCATCACCCACATTGCACCTTGCTATAGCTTTGAACTGGTCAATGAGTGCTAGATTTGATTTCCACCAGAAGGAGCCCACTTTTTGATCCCCTGGAAGTTGTCCATTGTTGTAGTAAGTTTCCCAAATTAAATTCACCCAAGGAATATCATGTCTGTTGAAAAATTTGTGAAGATTCTTCATGAGCAGAGTTTTATTTTGTGTGAAGATATCCAGGACTCCCAGACCACCATGATTTTTTGGTCTACAAACTGTGTGCCATGCCACTAGTGCTGGTCTTCTATCCTCCATGTCAGGACTCCTCTAGAGGCAGAGCCTTAAATATTTACTGATCTGGTGCTTTATAGTGATAGGAATGTCCAAACAACACATAAAGTAGACTGCTAAAGATGCCAGCACAGATTTAACTAGCAACACCTTCCATGCCTGAGTCATGAAAGTAGAAATACCAGCAATCCTCTTAGCAATTCTATTGACTATAGGCAAACACTGATCCACAGTAGGTTTATAAATCCCCAATGGTAATCCCAGATAAGTAAAAGGAAATTGTCCTCTGGCACATTGCAAAGTGTTTGTGAAAATGTCAACCCTGTCTTCTACAATGTTTATTGGCACCATGATTCATTTCCCATAGTTTACTTTTAGGCCTGTAGCAGATGCAAAAGTGTTTAGGAGAGCTCCGAGGCACACTAGCTGCCAGCATTTGCTTGCATGATAACAAGAGTATCATCTGCATATTGAACTATAGGGAAATCAGGGCAAGAGTTCAGTTGAAGTGGTGGTGTGATTAAATCCCTTCTCATGGTTTTATTCAGAATTGATTGAAGTAAAACAGCTGCCAGCAGAAAGATTAAAGATGAAAGAGGGTCCCCCTGTCTTAGTCCTCTTCTACAATACAATTTCTTCCCTGGTACACCATTTAGCATCACAACAGATGAGGCAGAAGTGAAAAGCATGTGCATCCAAGTCATCCACTTTTCTCCAAAACCCTTAGCTCTCAATGTGTCAATAATAGCCTGATGCTCAATAGTGTCAAAAGCCTTTTCAAAATCCAGCTTGATTACTAGCATTTCTTCTTTTGATTTATGGCACTGATGGATATACTCATAGGCCCAACCAAGGCAATCTTGTATCACTCTATTCTTGAGAAATCCATACTGGTTAATGTGGACCAGCTTGAGAATCAATTTTTCTAGTCTATTTGCCAGTAGTTTTGTAATGATTTTGGGCACACCATTAAGCAAAGAAATTGGCCTGAAGTCATTAGGAGACACTGAGACTTCCTTTTTTGGAATGAGTGTGATATAAGAAGTATTTATGCTTTCCAGATTCACAGTTCCAACATGAAAGGCTAGAATTAGTTTAGTAACATCCAGTTTGATAATGTCCCAACAAGCTTTGAGAAACTCATTATTAAATCCATCAGGTCTTGGAGATTTGTTTATGGGTAAGTTCTTAAACACCTCATCAATTTATTCCTGAGTGAAAGGTTTCTCTAGATCTTGAAAAAGTTATGGGTCCACTCTGTTTTCATACAGATCTTGTAAATTGAAGTGCATGGTATGGCCATTGGAATATCCACGTCTCTTTTTAAAAGCCTCCCAAAGAATTGCAGCCTTTCCTTCATGATCAGTAATTTCCACTTGGTCCTCATTCATGAGCATGGAAATTTTGTTATGTCTGTGATTAATTGATGCCTTTGTATGAAAGAAATTTCTATTTTCATCACCAAATTTAACCCCTTGATTTTACCTCTCTGTTTCCAATATATCTTCTGATTGTTGAGGACTGTTAATAGGGTTTCTTTCAATAGTTCCCTGCAATTACTCTCAAACAAGGTAAGGTCTCTGAATTCCTCCAAGAAGTCCCATAGGAAAATACATTCATTTAATTCCTCAATCTGCTTTTTAAGATAGGATAGACTTTTGGCCCAAAGTTTGAGTGCTCTTCTCAAGTTTTTGAATTTAGCATTAATATTCTTGGCTGGGTTAGTATAACCAACAGGAATATTCTAGGCAGCTTGCGCTATGTCTTTGAAAGAGCTGTGTTTCAACCAATAATTCTCAAATCTGAAAACCTTAGACTTGGGTATGGTTGTGCCAGTTTTAATTACACAAGGCAAATGATCTGAAATTGGTTTTGCAAGAGGTAGAGCAGTGGTGTCTGGGTAAGTAGTCATCCAGGCTGCAGAAGTGAAGAACAAATCTAGTTTTTCAAGTAAAGGATTATCTTGCATGTTGCTCTAGCTGAACTGTCTCCCTTTAAGAGGTAATTCAATTAACCCCAAGTTACTAATAGCTTCATTGAATAGTAACATCTGATTAACATCCCCACCAGGTCTGTTTCTGTCTTCAGGTGACCTAATGAAATTAAAATCTCCCATGAAAATCCAATCAACATCATCAGGCATTTGAATATTGGTAAACCAGTCAATGAATTCCAATTTCTCTTCAGTGTTGCAAGGCCCATAGATATTTGTGAGAATACAGGGTTTAAGAGTAGTTGTACAAGTGAATTACATAGTTAGTGAGAATTTATTTTGGAAGAGCAATTCTCCAGTAAAAAGAGTCACATTCCAAGCAGTCAATATACCTCCAGATGCCCCAATAGAAGGCAAGTATTCAAATTTGTTGGATACTGCGGATAGAAGTTGTGTATATAAGCAAGATCAAAATTTTCTCTCTTTGTTTCTTGTAAGCATAAAATGCCAGCAGCACTTTCCTTAACTTTTTGCCTAATAGCCAACCATTTCTCAGGGGAATTCAAACCCCTAACCTTCCAGTTCAAAATATTTCAGGATCTGTTTCTATTCATGGTGAACTAACTGCTTGTTTATTTTAGAATACCATGCCCCATCTCCTGGTATGTTACCCAGCTCATGAAAGTTCTGAAAATTGGAGTACTGTGAGCTAATACAGTTTGAGATATCATACAGGCAGCAACAAGCACAAAAGTGCATATCCAACATGAAAGAGATTAGATTTGACATTGAATTTCTTAAAGAGAGCAAAGTAACTTCAGTATCTTCATAGAAGTCACAAATCCAGGGATCTATCTGACCGATTAATAGAGCAGTAGGCAAAAGAGGCCACCAAGTCTCAAAAACAGACATGAAACATGTTCTGAATACATCAAGCACATCACATATCATACATTCAACCACCAAACTAGACTTCCTCAAAACAACTCGGGACTGGTACTAAGGTGAGAGCACTTCATGGTACACTCTAGGTGGTTTTTGTAGCACCAGTGGCCTTGGAGACCTTGGAAAGATCCTCTTAACCTCTCTTCTTGGGCCTCTTGGAAAGCTTGTCTTGTAGCTCCTCCTCAAGTACCTTGCAGAAAGATTTAGTCAGGTTTTTGACCACTTTATTATGCACAATTGGGGGTATAGCATTACAAGGTAAGCAAGAGGTAGCATCACAGGATTTCCTTCTATAACCATTGTTGTCTTTCTTAATTCTATCACTCTTCCTTACCTCAGTTTCCACAAGAGGTTCTTTGTCTCTTCTTTTCTTTGAGACAGCTTCACCTAGAGGCAATTGGATGACTTTATTAGGAGACACTTGCTTAAGTGGGCTTCCAGCTCCACTTGAGGAATGAGCAGCAGGGCTAATTCCCTCATTTTCCTTGCCCAGGCCCAGCATTATTTCCTTACAACTTGGAGCCTGTGAAGTAGCACATCCATCAGGGATATGGAACAAGATAGTCTCTTCAGAATCACAATTGGTATTAAGCATCTTCCACAGATCAGATTTGAGCAAATGCATTACCCAACCAAATTTATCAGGAGTCAGAAGAAGGTGAATTATGAAGTTAAACCAACTTACATGGATGTCAATTTTGAAAATGTTAACTTCTCCCTGTGTTGCTGGAGCAAAGTGTTGAATCCACAGGTCCAAACCTTCTTCAGAAATCAAGTGGGCACCATCAATAATATCCAAAGTATGATTTTCAACTAGTTTTTGAATGTCTATTAAGCTAGGAGAGTTGGGTAATGAAAAGCTCTCCATACCTTTATTGTGCCCATCAGTGGAAGTGCCAACTTGAGCAGTAGGGACATCAGCTTTTCCTTTCATTGCAGCTCTGTGATCTAGGCCCTGGGTTTCATCTAGCACAATTGTAACAGCCTCATTTTCCTTGACCACAGGAATATCATTGTTATGAGAAGCAGCTGTAACACTCTCTACTTGTGGCATAGCTGGTACAAGATTTTCCTCAATTTCAGCATTTTCTGCAACAACAACCTCAACTGCTACTGGAGAAGCAGATCTAACACTCTCTACTTGTGGCCTATCTGGTACAAGATGTTCCTCACTTACAGCATTTTCTTCAACAGCAACCTCAACTGCTGCTGGGCCTGGAACAAGGTGTACATCTTGATGAACCTCTTGAACCACCAAAGGAACCCCCACAACTCCCTGCTGCTGAATATCAACTAGGTTATCATTGTCTTGCAGAATATCACCATCTTCCCCTTCTGCTTGATAAGCAAGTAGAATGTTTTGCAAGCCCATGCCCATAGGATTAATTGGTGCACCTTGATTGACCTCTTCACTAGCAGTGTGAGTGTTAGACCAGATTCCATCTGATAGAGAAATAGTAGTGGTGATGCTGCTATTTGGAGCACCGTCCTCTTGTAAAACAGGCAGTTCTACTTGCTGTTGAAGTGGTTGTGGTTGTGGAATATTGGCTTGAGAAAATGCCCAATGACCTTGCTCTTCCTGCTCTTCCCAATCTTCCCAATCTTCATTCTGTGCTGGCTCATTATTAAGTGGAACTGGCTGAAAACCTGGGAAATCATTGGCATGCTGTGGAATAGGGTGTGGGTCCACTCCAGGAGGTGGAATTGGACCCTCATCAGCAGGGCCCCCTCCCAACATTTCTTCTAACAGAACCTCAACTGAACTAGTCCAGGATTCCTCCTCAAAACACTCTTCTTCAGACCACCTGATGCTTTTTGGTATATCTATGAGCTCAGTCACTCTAGCCTTAACTAAGATCTTTCCTTTCAGAGCATCTTCCCTCTCCCAGCTTATGATTCTGCCCCACTTGGCAATGGCAGCTGCAATATCCTCAGTGTTGCAGTAATCGAAACGAACTCCCACAAACAGTAACCAGCAGGTTCTATTAAAATGAAGCCGACACCAATTCCTTCCCTCATTGTGCTTAGTGAATGATATGAAAACATCCCCAAATGGGTGAGGACTTTGCCTGATAAGACGATCTCTATCTCTAACATGAAGGAACTGAACATACGCCTCACCAAATGGACATGGCTGGATTTCTCTGAACCCAAATTCCTCAACTCCTTGGAAAAACTCCTCAAGAACTTCTCTGGCATTTGGAAAAAATACCTCATTTGGATGCGGCTGAATGGTAGCAATCGCCCAATCCACATGCCTCCTTGGGCGATGTGGCAAGATTGCCCTGGAAACCCCAGTTCGCCCTGCCACCTCAAAAATCTGAAAACCATGAGGAACTATGGGAATGTTAGCCATGGCCGTCGCTTCTGAAGAACGAACCACCAATGCCCGCTCCACCGATGTTGATGAAGACGGAGAGCTTGTTGAGGTGGAAGCAGTGGTGGAGGCAGAGTTGGTAGGAACAGAGGAATGTGAGGAGGCAGGCTGCAGTCGTGGTTGGAAATTTGGAAAGAGGTCCTTGACCAGCTCCATAAATGACAAGACCTGCCTAATCAGTTGAGCCGGGCCGACACATTTGAACCAGGCCTCCTTCTCACTCTCAGCCCAGGCCTGCTTGGGTGGGCTCGGAAAAGAGCTAAACGGCATAAAAGGCCATAGCCCAGGTAACTTCGGCGCCAAGCAATTACGTGCATAGTGGCCTTGACCCTCGCATGCAAAACACAGCATGTACGTGCGAGGGGCAGCATGTTGAGACATCCGAGGCTGATTAAGGGACCCATTTAGCTCTGAATTAATAGTGGGCGAATTGAAAGCGTACCCTTGATTGCCTTCGGATTGAATGGGACCCGATAATCGCTCAAAGACCGATCGACCATTTCTGACCACCGAGCTGTAGCTCCAGCAATCGCCGGAGTTGTTGGATACGGCCTTGCCATGCCTACCAACCAAGTTCCACTCATTATCAAGCTCACTGTAAAAAGCTAGTTCTTCTCTATGCCAATTCGGCCCACCATAGTTCCACAAACTAAACACCACCTCAAAATCTTGCTCAACAATTCTACCATTGTTATAGATCTCAAAACCAACGAACTTTGAGGCAACCAAAAACTTGAAAGTTCTATCTCTCAAATGACGAACCCTAAAGCCTTGAGCATAACCACCAAACATGGCCAGGAGAGAAACACTAACCGTGTGTATGTCAAGCTTGAAGGTTGATCGGCAGAAAGAAACCACCAAGATGAACTCTTGTTGACGAAAGCCAAGAGAAAACACCACCGGATGCCCAAACTTGGTTCTCATATCTGCTTGGAACTTTCTGCCATGATCAAAGTTCAGGGCAAAAGGAGCCATCTTGGAGGGTGGCTGCCGTGGCCAGAGTGGCTGCCGGCAGGAGTGGTGGCCGTCGGGGCCGGAGTGGCCATCGGCGCAAAATCACCTTGGAGTCGCCTAGGTGGAGCTAGGTGGATCATGAGAATTTTGATCGGTGGGAAAACTTTTGTCGATCATATCTCCATATGACTCTTGTTCATCTTTCGATTCTTTGTGCTTCGAGGTTAGAATTATTCTGGTAGAACTTCAAGATAATTGAGTGTTATATGCATACATGGTCTGACCATCCCCATCTTACACCTCACGTCCTGTTTGTACTCATGTGGACATGACGCACTCTGGAACGCTAGGTGTTAAAGAAGTTTGCAACACTAGGAAGAGCACCTTATAAATTGATATTTACTGTGAGAGATCACTCTAATAATTGACAACTGCACAATCAAAGGGTGCAAACAACAAAAGGATAAACATCTCAGGCAATTCATAATAGCATGACATGGTATAGCCCTGGGCACTGGGAGATCTTCATGATCGACTTCAATCTTCAGTTGAAGTAATGTGGCGGCCAATATTTCATTGTCGTGATAACCGTTTCAAGAAATGTTGCCGTGGTGGCAATCTCAAAAAACGTGGCCATGGCAACCGTTTCAAAAAAGTTGTCGTGGAACCAAAAATCTGAAATTCCTTCATGGCACGAAATTATAGCTCATCGCCCCGTGCCTAGGTACATATTCTCCTTGTCAAGCCTCTCCATTTACGTCTTGTCACCATCACATGTAATCTATCTCTATGATATTTACATTAAGGTGGCAATCTCGTGGCTCCAGCCATCATGTCGTGATGCGCATGCCACTTTACATTACATCATATAACCATCTCACACATAATCTCATTATCATGATAAAGGCTATACCACATCATATGCAAACCCTGCAAAACCAAGTTAGACGTCCTCTAATCGGTTTTAGCAAAAATTAATTTACGTGGTTAACCAGTTTTATCAATTAAGACTACCTACCAACACAAGCACAACAAGGCAATGTTCTTGATGCTAGATTAAGTTTCGGGGTGTGTGAAAGAGAGACTTAATTAAAAGTCTCATCCCCCACACTAAACTTCATAAATACACTTGACCCCCTAGAAGATCATCCATCTTCGGCACCCTCTTGTGTACGCACTATTCCCGACTATGATGTAGCCCAAGGAACTGTTACCAGATCATTGACAGCCAGAGCCGATCAATTGTCAGAACCTTGTAGCAAAACAACATCATTTTGCCAATGAATTGGAACGAAGCAACACTCGTGGGAAGCATAGGAAGAACATCAACCCTCACATATCAGATGTGATCTAGATCACAACCTGCATCAACTCATAAACCTTCTCATGATGCCACTGTTGGGAAACGTAGTAGAAAACAAAAAAACTAGCCCTACGAACACCCAAGAACTATATGAAGATGCATAATGGGTTGTGATCAATGATCGTTACCGACTCCGGGAGTGCAACGGAAGTAGATGAGTCGGTGTAGATCATACTTGAAGTCCCTCGAACATTGATGACGATCCTATGACCCGCCCACAAATGATCCCTCGAACGGAAGACCGAAAGCACGGCAACTCTACTTCGTTACAAGCGTACGGTCTTCACGGTCTAGCAGCGCTTCGCCGTCCAGAGGTAATCGTGGCCGGAGAATTGGAGGGAGGAGATTAGAACCACATAGGGCTTCTAAATGTCAGGATTAAAGGTGGCTAGGGCTCGCTCTAATTAGTCAACTAGGACCAACTACAATGTGCACTAGATCAACTAGAGGAGGCTCCAAAACTTATATCTCTGTGACGCCCGGATAATTAAGCTACAGTAATCCCCTGCTAATGATGCTAGGTCATCACATTACTATTGCTAATCCTTGCTTGATCCAAATCTTTGTTCAAACTCAAATTCAAATTAAAGCCAAGAATTCAAATTTCTCAAACACGCAAAATAAAATGTTCAAAGTGTGGCAAATATTCCATAACTAATTATGGTGGTGACTCAACATGTTTTTAAAGTATTTTAATGTCCTTCTATGAATATAACAGTGGCTAAAAACAATTATTAAGTGCTTTTGAGTTATTAAACTATTTCGAACTGTTTTATTGAAGTGACAAGTTATTTATGGCAGTAGCCTAATTATAGTTACTAATTTATGTGCTAACATTATATTCTATAAAACTAAAAATAAAGTAAAACTTATAAGAAAACAAGAAATATAAAAAGAAAAAGAAAATGTGAAAATAAAAGGGTAAAAGGAAATACCCCTGCCGCCCCCACTGGGCCTAGCCCAAAAGACCGATCCAGCCAGCCCAACCCCTACCCCCGGTCGATCGCCCTGTTCCTCCGACCAGTCGCTACAGGGGCTCGTCCCGCCCTAACCACCACGCCAGCGTAGAGGGTGGGGGGATAAGGCCGCCCCCTGGCACCTCGGTTCCCCCCTTGCCTCACTCTTTTGCCACCCCACTCCCCTCTCCCTCGTTGCTCTCTCTCCCTCACCCAGATCCACCACCACCAACGCCCGCCGTCGCCAACCGCCTCGCTCCACCGCAGCCAACGGCCTCCCTGGGGCTCAACGGGTTGCTCTACGGCCTCCTCGGCGTTGTCCTCGTCCTCTACGCGCGTGCGGCCAAACAATGGAGTTGTCCTGCATCACGTCGTCGTCGTCTTCTCCACCTCCGACCACCATGGTGTACCACTGCTCCGTCAACCTCTGCTGCTCCTAAACCTATCGGCGGCCTTTCTTGAGCCTCCCGGTGAGCTCCTCTCCCTCTCCCCTCACTACCCCGCTTCTCTCCGCGCCCGTAGCCGCCGTTCCCGCTGTGGCCGAGCTCCGTCGCCCGCGCCGGTCGTGCCCCACAGGCCTCCCCACCGTACTCCGGCCAAGCCTCCCCCGCGCTCGTGCTTGCCACACCCGGGCCGCGCCCTACTCCCCTCAACCGTGCCTGTTGCTCCGGCCCCGCTCGCCCACATGCAGCCAACTCCGCCCGCGCCCGCGCATGGCCTCGCTGCCGCCTCCCACGGCTCGCTCGCCGCTGCCCCGTGCCACTGACGTCGTGTGCTGCTACTACCACTTTTTGCTGCTGCGCCCACAGCTGCCGCTGCTGCTTGCCACCATCGCATCTGCCGCCGCTGCTTTAGGCCGCCGCTGCCTCGCCTCCCCGTTGCCCCGTGCTCGGCCTCGCTTCCCTGCCGACTGCAGCTGCTGCACTTGCTCCGCCGTGTCGCCCCTGCCTTAAAGCCCGGCACGCAGACCGACACCACCCGCGCCTCCTTGCGCCGCACCTTGCACGCCCGCTCGCGTCGGCCTCGACCGCTGCCACCGTCGTCGTCTTCCCACGGTGCCCCGATCTCCTGCCCCTCGGTCCGGTGGCCGCCTCGCTCGCGCCGCCCGCCTATGCCGGCCACCGCTCTCCGGGCCTCGCCCCTCGCCCCACATCGCCCATCACCGGTCTCCACTAGACCCAGTCGCGCCCCGTCGTGGCCACGTCCATCGGCGGGGTCCACCCCGTGGGGGGCCCACCCGCGCCTGCTAAGGCACCCGCTCCAGTGGCCTTTTGTTCCACTAGCAGCCGGGCCCCATGACCCTGTACAAAAAATATGTAAAAAAATGTATATAAAAATATAATTAATTAATTAGTTAGTTAGTTAATTAACTTAATTAAAATGGTTTAATTAAAACAATCACTTAGTTAGTCTAACTAATTCGTAGTTAGCTAAATGAATGTATGACAGGGGTCCCACCCCCTGTTGACAACGTTGACTGGTCAACTGGGTCCCCCTGGCCCACATGTCATCCTTTGTGCACACTTCTGTGTACACAGATGTGGGTACACGTAGCAATTTTTTATTATTTTTGATTTAAATTAAATTCCTAAATATTGTTAAAACTTTGAAAAATCATATAAAATAATTTCTAACTCGGATGAAAAAGTTTTATACATGAAAGTTGCTCAGAACGGCGAGATGAATCCGAAAACGCGGTCCGTTCGTCCACCACACGTCCCTAGCATAGCGAGCATCAAACCTTTCCACTCTGATTCATTTGTCCTGAAATGAATAACTCCGGGAAAACTTTCTTGAATGTTTTCCCCCTTCGCTGGTATCGTGTAGCACCCCGCGGCACCCCTAGCACCGCTTGTTGTTATGTCATGCATCTATGTGCTTTGTATTAATTGTTTCATCCCCCTCCTCTCTTCGGTAGACCCCGAGACCACTTTGGATGCCACTGTGATCGACTACGTCGATGACGACCCTTCTTCCCTTTCAGCGGAGCTTCCCAGCAAGCCCCCCTTGATCATCCCGATATCGCCCATTCTATTCTCTCATGCTTGCATCAGATTTTTCTACTGTAATTGATTGCTCCTATTCTGATGCATTGCCTGCTTTTGTACCTGCTTATTGTTACCTGCCTGCTTATCCTAAACTTCTTAGTATAGGTTGGCTAGTGATCCATCAGCGGCCCCCACCTTGTCCTAGTTGCCCCTGATTCATCAGCGACGACTCGATCAACGTGATTGACGACCAGCGCCCGACACCTCACATAACTTCACCTCCCCCCTTAGTTGTATGACTCTGCATAGTTACTATCGAGTGTCGAGGGTGATACCTCATAACGCACTCGTGATGATAACTCTGTACTATAGCTATTCGGTCATGGTCATCAAGGGTGATTCCTCCTTTACCACTCCCGATACGACTCTGTCGTGCAACCCCTCAAGTGTGAACCTCGAGGGTGGTTCCTCTTACGTTCACCTTGACGATTACCTCGAGTGGAATCCACCGAGGGCGATTTGTCGGGTTTTCCCCTTGATGTTTGGACACACAGTTACATTGACTTTACATGAGACCTTGATGAAAGTCGGGTGGACCCGAAAAGCACCCGCAAGATAATTACGTGCCACGGTCGGGCATTCTGGGCCCTTGCCATAAGTCCACGAGACGGGGCGACGGGGTCACATCGATCGTGAGTCTCTGCTTGTCTCCGCAAGCCCCTAATACATTAATGGTTTGGGTATTTGTTCTGAGTTGGCCTCTGGATTTTACGCACTAACCACCACGTGAGAATAGTTATGGGCCTCGATGTCACAATATCAGCCAAAGATTATTCACACGTCCAGTTCAGCATTGCGGCCGGGCTGGGTCGCGACATCCAGGCAGAGGTGGTGCTAGTATCCCGCACAATGACCCGGAGTGCTACGGGCGATGGGCCCAGACCCTCAGAGTGCTTAGGATGTAGATCAGTGCGGACCTCTCTGCTGAGCCTAGGTAGGGTTGCAACGTGTTGATCTTCCGAGGCCGGGCATTGTCCCAGAAAAGTGTGTCCGACCAGAGTAATCAAGCCTGTTGGAAAACGAGGTGCACCCCTGCAGGGAAGATTTTCTATTAATAGCCGTGTCCACGGTAATGGGCGTTCAGACTTGTATCCTGATCTTATACAACTAGAAATGGATGCTTGAGATATGTGGCTCCGAGATTTCTTTTCCTTAGGGAGTCGGGGAAGGATCCCTGGGCGTTGTTTCTGCAACATGTTTGTTAAATATTAAAATGCTATTCTTTACTCCTCTACATGCTGCAAAATGCTTGGAGCTGCTTGAAGATGCTAGTCTTCGATAGGCTAGGCCTTCGCCCTCTATTCTGGCATTCTCCAGTTGAGTCCATAGATACAAACCTTCCATTTGATACCAATGCATACTTAGTATAGATCTGATGCTTGCGAGTACTTTGGATGAGTACTCACGGTTGCTTTGCTACCCCCTTTTTCCCCTTCTTTCTTCTTTCCAGTTGATGCAACCAGCTGGTAGATCCCTGGAGCCAGATGCCACCATCGATGGATGCTGCTACGTGGAGACCGCCGACTACCACGAGTAGTTAGGAGGTCCCAGGCAAGAGGCTTTGCCTCTTCGATCATCGTTGCTTTTATGTTTTCTTAAGGCATCCTTGTTTAACTTATGTCTGTACTCAGATGTTGTTGCTTCCACTGACTCTTGTGTATCAAGCTTTTTTATTCGAGTCCTCAAGGCCCCTGGCTTGTAATATAAAGCTTGTATTATTTCAATTTGAGTTTAGAGTTGAGTTGTGATATCTTCCCGTGAGTCCCTGATCTGGATCGTACACATTTGTGTGTATGATTAGTGTATGATTGAATCGGGGGCGTCACAAGTTGGTATCAAAGCCGACTGCATGTAGAACCCCCTTTCCAACTCCTTGGCCGAAGTTGAGTCTAGTCTTTGAAAAACTGATTTACTAACATGGTTGTGTGGCTTACGGTCCCACGTCGCCAATGGGTGGTATTAATTAGGATCTTTTACTCCTCGTCTATACTCTGGAACTCTGATCTCTTTTCTATTCGGGTTAAATGATTTTGCTAAATCTAACATTAGGATCTCGTGATCACATCCACCCGGAGATTTGTATTACCCCTTTCTTGAATTAAGGGACAAGATCTGCTTCATAATGTTCATTGACCGTAGGATCCTCTTATTTAGGGCACCCTGCATCGTCACTTTCAAATCCCTCGTTCCTGAGGTTTTCCCTGATGTTGATGTATCCTTTTCTATATCCCACTATTGTATCCCTCCCTCGCATGCATACGTGCCGCCTAGTATGTCTAAGGTTCTTCTCTTGTCTGAACTCATACGAACAACATGTAATTGGCTCTATATATGTATCAGTACGTCTTCAATGACTACTTTTTTGTACATATTGCGCCTTTGCTCATTGTTCAAGTTACACCATGAATGACTCCATACACTGGCTCCACCCCTTGCTAAACTACCCCTATTACATTTAAGTAGGATGCTCAGAACTGCTGGTCGTGTGGCCGTGGTGGCGACATTCCACCATCGCCCGAATTCATGGCTAGAAGGATATAGCAATTTGATGCTGAATCCACAGTTCATGGAAAGAGTCGTGACTCACCTTCCGCGCCCCAATATGAATTAGCAACTAGCCCTAGCAACTCTGCAAGGCTTTGCTCGTCTCAACCGTGTCATCTATCGCATCTCAACTCAGCCCCTTGATGCTGATGACTGGCTCTGTGACATCACTTTCGAGTTGGAGTCTGCTGATGTAGCCCCTGCCAACTATGTCACCTTCGTGGCCTATTACCTGAAATGTCCTGCTGCTCAATGGTGGGACAACCATAAGCGTTCCTTACCTATTGAAACCGCCATTACTTGGCCGAAATTCCAAGCTGCATTCCGCGGGCCAATGTCGAACCACCATGGTTAGTCACAACATCCCCGTTGAACTTGAAGGTTTGGAATTCCATGCTTCCCCCATTGTTTTGAAGTCTTCCAATGGTGACCTCATTATGGGAATGGAATGATTGAAACCACATACCGCTTCTATCATTTGCGCCACTAAAACCGTCCATCTACATCCATCAAATGAGATAGTATGCTACCAAGCTCATCTTGTTTGAAATGCCGAAGCACAGATTTATTCCTTGAATGCGTGAAACTCTTCTCCTTTTTCTGAGAATTGATAGTGCTTCTTCACCAATGTTTGCACTAAAATTGTGGCGGCATTTTACTTTTGGTACTCATTGCGAGATCTTCATTGATCATCAAAGTCTGAAGTAATTGTTTACTTAGCTAGATCTGGATCTCCGTCAGCAGCGATGTGTGGAAACAAATACAGACTATGACTACGGTATTTCTTATACCCCTGGCAAGGCTAATGTCATGGTCGATGCCCTGTGTCGCAAGTCTTATCGCAAAAACCCCATGTGAGGGAGTCCTGGACTAGGGGGTGTCCGGACAGTCGGACTATCATTGTCCGCCGGACTCCAAGACTACGAAGATACAAGATTGAAGACTCCGTCCCGTGTCCGGATGGGACTTTCCTTGGCATGGAAGGCAAGCTTGGCAATACGGATATGTAGATCTCCTACCATTGTAACCGACTCTGTGTAACCCTAGCCTCCTCCGGTGTCTATATAAACCGGAGGGCTTTAGTCCGTAGGACACAAAACATACATTACAATAATCATACCATAGGCTAGCTTTAGGGTTTAGCCTCCTTGATCTCGTGTTACATCCACTCTTGTACTACCCATATCATCAATATTAATCAAGCAGGACGTAGGGTTTTACCTCCATCAAGAGGGCCCGAACCTGGGTAAAACATCGTGTCCCTCGTCTCCTGTTACCATTCGCCTAGATGCACAGTTCGGGACCCCCTAACCGAGATCCGCCGGTTTTGACACCGACATTGGTGCTTTCATTGAGAGTTCCTCTGTGCCGTCACCGATAGGCTCGATGGCGTCTTCAACTAACAACGCTGCCCAGGGTGAGACTTTTTCCCCAGACAGATCTTTGTATTCGGTGGCTTCACTCTGTGGGCTAATTCGCTTGGCCATCTGGAGAAGATCGAAAGCTACGCCCCTGGCCGTCAGGTCAGATTCGGAAGTCTAAACTTCACGGCCGACGTCCGCGGAAACTTGATCTTCGACGGGCTCGAGCCACAGCCAAGCGAGCCGCACTATAACGATGGGCATGATCTAGCTCTGCCGCCGAACAGTGCCTTGGTGGCCGCACACGAATCCGCTTCGGCCATTAGTCCGGAGCCGATCTCTCGGATTGAGGATCGGTGGATAGACACCGCCTTGGGGGCTTCAACTTCCACGACGATGGAGCCGAACACTAATCTTGTCCCTCGCGAAACTCGTGATTCCGAGGTGCCGGACTCCTTGCCGGACTCCAGACCTCCCGCGCCCCTACCAATCGAGTCGGATTGGGCGCCGGTTATGGAATTCACCGTCGCGGACATCTTCCAATACTCGCCTTTTGGCGACATCCTGAATTCGCTAAAGCATCTCTCGTTATCGGGAGAGCCCTGGCCGGACTATGGCCAGGATGGTTGGGATACGGGCGATGAAGAAATCCAGAGCCCACCCACCACCCACCTTGTAGCCACTGTCGACGATCTAACCGACATGCTAGACTACGACTCCGAAGACATCGACGGTATAGACGACGATGCCGGAGACGAACAGGAAACAGCGCCTATAGGGCACGGGAGGACCACCTCGTCATATGACATATACATGGTGGACACCCCAAAAGAGAGCGATAACGAGGACCAACGGGCCGCGGCAGAAGATAACCCCGCCGATAAACAACCAAAATGGCGGCGCAGACGCCGCCCTAAGTCCCGCCTCGACAACAACAACGCTCCTAAGGACCCCGCAATACAGCAGGGAACAAAAGTGGACGACGAACATGCAGATAAGCAACTGTCCGAACAGGACGAGTCAGATAATCAGTCCAGGCCCGGCGAAAACGACAGTTCGGACGATCTCACGCCGGACACGCCGCCGGAAGGTAAAAACCTTCGGAAAAGACTCATCAACACTGCAAGAAGCTTGAAGAAGGAAAAGCGGAAGCTCAAAACAGCGAAAGACACACTCAAAATGAGGTGGAGCAAAGTACTCAAAACCGCGGATAAATACGGCAGTGGCCACCAATCAAAGAGCTACCCGAAGCGCAAGCTGCTACCAGAATTCGACGACGAGGCCATAGAGCCCCCACAGTCAAAAAATAAAGAGGCTGCCTGGTTGGATAGACGGCCGGATGACAGGCCAAATTCTGAAAGCGGCGCCGCACATAAACCAACCAATGAACTTGGAAGGACAGATGGCCCAGCCGGGTCCATCTACGGGCCAAAGAAGAAGGCCCCAGGAAGCAAGGCAACACGTCAAGTGTCCGAAGTTAGCGGCACACCCAAATACAGGGGCGCCGCACACCCACTATGTTTCACCAATGAGGTGCTGGACCATGAATTCCCAGCAGGATTTAAACCAATAAACATAGAGGCCTACGATGGTACAACAGACCCTGGAGTCTGGATAGAAGATTATATACTACATATACACATGGCCAGAGGAGATGATCTCCACGCCATAAAATACCTACCCCTCAAGCTCAAAGGGCCAGCCCGTCATTGGCTTAAAGGCCTCCCAGAAAACACTGTCGGAAGTAGGGAAGAGCTCGAGGACGCGTTTAGAGCAAATTTTCAAGGGACTTATATCCGCCCTCCGGATGCAGATGATCTAAGTCACATAACTCAACAGCCCGGAGAGTCAGCGCGCAAATTCTAGAACAGGTTCCTTACTAAAAGGAACCAAATAGTCGACTATCCGGACGCCAAAGCCTTAGCAGCTTTTAAACACAACGTCCGCGACGAATGGCTTGCCAGACACCTCGGCCAAGAGAAACCGAGGACAATGTCCGCGCTAACAAGCCTCATGACCCGCTTTTGTGCGGGAGAGGATAGCTGGCTAGCAAGATGCAGCACCAGCGACCCAAGTACATCCGAGATAAGAGATGGAAACGGAAAATCAGGGCGCAGAAAAGAGCAGCGCCGGAATAAAGAGAAAAGCCCAAAGAGCACGGCAGTCACCGCCGGATTCAAAAGCTCGCGGCCAAGCAACAAAACACCGCCTCTTAAGCACGACAGCGATGAGCTGTCCAACTTAAACAAGATTCTGGGTCAGATATGTCAAATCCACAGTACCCCCGGAAGGCCTGCAAACCACACCCATCGAGATTGTTGGGTTTTTAAACAGTCCGGCCGACTAAACGCCGAACACAAGGGGCTCGACGCGTCAAGCAAAGACGATAAACCCCACCAGCAGAACATCGGAAAACAAAAGACTTTCCCACAAGAGGTCAAAGCAGTAAACTCACTTCATGTGATAATACGGAAAAATAGTGCGGCACTTCCTAAAAAGAGTCTCGCACGGTCCAACCCAGCAGACCATAGAGATTGGATATCAAAACCAATCACTTTCGACCACCTGGACTATTCTAGAAGCGTTCGAAACGCGGGATGGACTGCCCTGATATTGAATCCCATAATCGACGGACTACAATTTACTAAAGTCCTAATGGACGGAGGCAGCGACTTAAACCTGCTGTATTCAAACACAATCCGCAAGATGGGGATAGACCCTACCAAAATTCGACACAGCCGCACTTCCTTCAAAGGAGTGACGCCAGGCCCTTATGCCAAGTGCACAGGCTCCCTATTACTAGAAGTCGTGTTCGGATCACCGAACAACTTTCGGCGCGAAAAACTAATTTTTCATATCGTCCCATTTAAAAGTGGATATCAAGCACTCTTGGGACGAAAGGCTTTTGTCCCTTTCAACGCCATACCGCATTACGCGTCTCTTACACTTAAGATGCCCGGTCCGCGTGGCATCATTTCAGTGCGAGGGTCACCCAAAGACCCCGGACACGGATAGACGAGTCCGGCATCAGTAGGCTAGGGGCTCCCTAGCCACACACCCCTTCACAAGGGGCTGCGCGCACAAACAACCACGGGTTCATTCAAACGCCGCTTTACTTATTTACATTTTTTCCTTCACACATACCTTTTTTCGCACAAATTGTTTTCAAACTAAGCGTTCCTCTCTTTTTACAGATGAACAACGTGCATACCCGTCCAGGATAACGGCACAACGAAGACACAGGCTCAGACGTGCAGTAGGGACCCGTTGCGACGATTCTTTTCAGATTAAGACCCTGCGTAAACCTTTTTTACTGTCTCTTGTTGTTATTCTCCCTTGGTTTCTCCCTATAACCAAAGCGGAGCCTGATGTTTTGGCATCGGCCGCGTCAGAAGACCATGCCCGTACCTGGACACTAGGGGCTTAGGGCATTATTCTGCCCATTATTATAAAGACCGAACACCTTCGGGAGTGTTCGGCGTCTCGAGTTAGGCATTATATGCATCAGCTCCGAATCATCTCTTTGGTCAAATGTTGGGTTTGCCCGGCTCCTGTGTTTTGCTGCCTTACGTTCCGTATCATCGGCTAACGCGGCACCAGGAGAACTACTGCGATTGTGCCCCAGTTCGGCTGGGCGAGCACCTCAGTAGAGAAAGCCGAAAACTGACTGTCATGATATAGCGAGAGACTGGTCAACCACTCGATCGACTACCGGAATGTTTAGAATTCCCCGCTTTGACGAAGGACCGTTTCCCGGTCAGGCACACACGTGCCCCGAACTCGGAGAAGTGCGGTGCCCCAAGGGGCTATATCGTAGCCCCACCCTCGAACTCCACTGGCTAAGTGAAAGTGATAAAGCATTATAGTCTGGATTGCCTCGTTTGCTATGCTATCACCTCCTTAACAGGACCGAGACGTCGGATTAAGTGTGAAAAAGCGCTATTTTTGCGAACACCCCCGCACTTTGTGCGTGGGGGCTGAAGCCGAAGACTGCAATCTTTCAGGTTATACAAATGTATACGTAAACGGCCGCATAGGAGAAATTTTACTACTTGGGACGCACAAGTATAAAAAGCGGTTATAGCATAATAATCATTTTACAAGCTAAAACGTTCATTTGAACGTGATATTTTTCGAGCACTGCGACTCTATTACACGAGCGCCACGCATAACTTCCCCAAAATAGTGCTCGGCGGGTAACCGGCTTTCATCCGAACCCTGGGCGGCAATAGCGGTGGCATCCATCTCTGTCCAATTTGTCTTCACACGGGCAAGAGCCATCCGCGCGCCTTCAATGCAGGCCGACCGCTTCATCTCCTTGATATGCGGCACCGCTCCAAGAAATTGCTGCAGTAAGCCGAAATAGCTCATCGCCTTGGGCCTCTCTGGCCAGACATGAGCCACGATGTCAGTCATGGCAAGTCCGGACAATCTATTTAGCTCGGCCCATTCGGCCAACCGATCGGTCAACGGAAGTGAACAATCCGGACTATGGAATTGAGACCAAAATAGCTCTTCCGTCTTGTGATCCTTCTGGCTCCGGAAGTGCTCAACGGCATCAGCCGCACTTGCCGCTAAGTCCATATACGGATCCTCCGGACTCCACAGCTGGCCAAATTGAGCATACTTTTGATCCATAAACCGGCGACGCAGCAGAAAAGGCTTGCCAGCCACGATATCTCCGGCCTGGCGCAGCTCCTCCTTCATGGCCCGCATTGCAGAACGGGCATCCTTGGCCTCGGCGGTGGCCTTCCCCAGGTCTTTCCGCTCCAATAAGCGCTCCTTTTCAAGAGCCTCATTGCGGTCGGCAGCATCCTTTAATTTCACGGCCAATTCGGCCACCTCTTCCCTACTTAGGCAGTGTGCAGCCTTTTCAGCTTTCAACTCCTCGGCCGCCCTCGAGGCAGCCGCGTCACTCCTTCGGGCTTGCTCCTTAGCTTGAGCAAGTTCGGCTCGAAGGCTCTCCACAGCAGCAGCACCGTCTGTACCACAGCATATAATTTATCAGAGGAGGGCTTTGACCCCCTTAATAAAACGACTGCGGAGAACCCATTTACCTCGCGACTCGTCAAGTCGCCGGTTGACAAGTGTGATGTCCGCATCCGCCACGTCAAGTTGTCGCATTAACTCGGCAACTCCACCAGTCCGGCTAGCCCTCGGACTATCCGCCACCTGCATAGGAACGGTGGCATTCATTACTTGCGATTTTGATCCTCGGCACGCTGTCGTTTTCGACAACCTACCGAGTCTCAGGGGCTACTACCTATACAGGGCGCACTTTTATGTGCAAAACTGCCAAAAAAATAGGTGCGTCATTTTCGCGTACCTCAAATCCCGCCAGCAAACTCGTAGCGGCTTCACGCAATCCGCTCTCGGCGGACGAAATCCTTCCAATCACCATACACATCAACGCACGGTGATCTTCTGAGATGGACGCCCTCTCCAGCAGATTCTTCAGTTCTCCCGGCCGGACACTAGAGGGCGCCGAACTCTCCGGCCCCTCCGGACTCGGGGACACCCTCCGTGACGATACTTCAGGCTCGTCTGCCCTATCTGACGGCGCAGCAGACGGGGGCGTTTCGCTCTCCATCATCTCCGGAAGAAGGTCCCCCGAAGATGAACTCATCTGCGAAGGCTGCAAATCCGAACTACAAGATAAAAATTTCGGTCACCCACAGAAGCACAAATGGAGGTATTTTTTTACTAATGAACTCCCCTTTTCATACTCACGGCTCGTTGGAGGGCTGATCCTTTGGTGATGATTGTATGTCCGGATTCTCCCCGGACGCCGGACCCCCCGGTGAAGATCTCTTCCCCCGTTTAGGGGCTTTGGCCTCCGGATCTTCGGAGGCAGTCCTCTTCTCCCTCTGGAAGGAGGGGTTTTTGATTCCCCCCTCTTCAGACGCCCCTTTGGGCGGAATAATAGCTCCTTTATCTTTCCCATCGCTCCCTTTCACGGGCACGACCTCCAACATTCTGACCAGCACGGGCTCCAGTGCGGTCTCTGGGAGGGGAGCCGGACACCTTATCAGCTTCGATCGCACTACCCACTCCTGTGAAAAGTAATGGGTCAGGAGGCGAACTCTAGAAAAGAAGATAAATAGAACGTCCGGACTCTGAGCTATTTACCTGAGTATCCGGGTGATTGCGGCTTAGGCCTGCGTCCTTGGTCAATTCCGGACACGCCACCTGCGGTCCGAAGAACAACTTGTACATCTCCACGGGTGTCGCACCCATGAAGTGTTGGAGGATTCGACGTCCCTCCGGGTTGAACTCCCATAGACGGAGAGGACGGCGTTTGCAGGGCAGGAGACGCCTGGTTAGCATTACCTGCATCACCACGACCAGATTGATCTCCCTCGCTTGGAGGTCTCGAATCCGGCCCTGCAGTGAGGGCACGTCTTCGTACGGCCCCCAATTGAGCCCTTGGTTGACCCACGACATCCGTCAGCGTGGAGGTCCCGGGCGGAATGAAGGCGGCGGCTTTTGCTTGCTGCCCTTCAGAGCGGTGATATAGAACCACTCCTGTTGCCACAGTCCGAGTTCCTCTTGGAAGGAACCCTCAGGCCACGGGGCATCGGCCCTTATGCTTATGGCCGCCCCGCCGCACTCCGCTTGACGCCCCCCGATCATCTTCGGCTCCACATTGAAGATCTTCAGCAACAGGCCGAAGTGGGGGGTGATGCGGAGGAAGGCCTCGCAGACGATAATGAATGCGGAGATATGGAGGATGGACTCCGGAGCCAAATCGCGAAAATCCAGCCCGTAGTAGAACATGAGCCCTCTCACGAAGGGGTCCGTCGGGAAACCTAAACCCCGACGGAGGTGGGATACGAAGACAACGTACTCACCGGGCTCGGGGGCGGGCACGGCCTGCCCTTGGGCAGGCAACCTGTGGGAAATCTCGTAGGACAGGTACTTGGCCTCACGCAGCTTTAACACGTCCTCCTCCGTGACGGAGGAGGGCCTCCACCGGCCCTGGAGGTCGGAGCCGGACATGGTTGAGAATCCGAAGCGCTCGAATCTGGGGCTCTGGGTGTTGGAACTGGGAGCGAGAAGGAGATTCGATGCGAGATTGAAGAAAAGGAACGATCCTTGGTCCTCTTATAAAGGGGAAAAATACCAAGGGTCGTCTCCGTGACCGTTCGGGATTCACCTTCGATAGAGGAGGCGTGGCGACGAGCACGGTTGGGTTACCCACGCACGTATTGATGAGAATCCCGAAATAAGGGGAACATGATCTCTGCTTCGACAAGACGTGCCAAGGAAACCGCTTCGCTAAACGTGCTGAGGTGGTATAGTAAAAAACGATTCAAACAAAGGCTTGGTAGCGGTGTTATGTCACGCCGCATAATACGTCAGCAGATTGGACTGGTGTACATTTTATTCTCTCTACGGTGGAATGTGGAATTTATTTTGCAGAGCCAGACACTATCCTGGTGTTCATGATCTTCTCTGGATTATTCAAGGGAGGAACCCGCCTTGCAATGCCGAACATTATGTGCGCCGGACTTATCGTCATTGAAGCCTGGTTCAGGGGCTACTGAGGGAGTCCTGGACTAGGGGGTGTCCGGACAGCCGGACTATCATTGTCCGCCGGACTCCAAGACTACGAAGATACAAGATTGAAGACTCTGTCCCGTGTCCGGATGGGACTTTCCTTGGCGTGGAAGGCAAGCTTGGCAATACGGATATGTAAATCTCCTACCATTGTAACCGACTCTGTGTAACCCTAGCCTCCTCCGGTGTCTATATAAACCGGAGGGCTTTAGTCCGTAGGACACAAAACATACATTACAACAATCATACCATAGGCTAGCTTTAGGGTTTAGCCTCCTTGATCTCGTGGTAGATCCACTCTTGTACTACCCATATCATCAATATTAATCAAGCAGGACGTAGGGTTTTACCTCCATCAAGAGGGCCCAAACCTGGGTAAAACATCGTGTCCCTCGTCTCCTGTTACCATCCGCCTAGACGCACAGTTCGGGACCCCCTACCCGAGATCCGCCAGTTTTGACACCGACACCATGGCTTATAAAGCTCAACCCCTGCACGATGATCTCACTTTCAAAATTTGATCCACGTTCTCATTCAAGCTGAATATCGCACCCGTCAGAGGACTATCAAATTTCCTAAAGTTCAGTGGTCAAATCATTTTGAAGATGATGTCATTTGGGAACTCGAGTATCGTCTTCGAGATGAATTCCCCGTTTTGTTTCCGCTTACCTCCTCAAATCTTGGGACGAGATTTCTTGTAGTGGAGGAGATTTGTGGCGCCCGGATAATTAAGCTACAGTAATCCCCTGCTAATGATCCCAGGTCATCACATTACTGTTGCTAATCCTCGCTTGATCCAAATCTTTGTTCAAACTCAAATTCAAATTAAAGTCCAGAATTCAAATTTCTCAAACACGCAAAACAAAATGTTCAAAGTGTGGCAAATATTCCATAACTAATTATGGAGGTGACTCACCACATTTGTAAAGTATTTAAATGTCCTTCTATGAATATAATAGTGGCTAAAAACAATTATTAAGTGATTTTTAATTATTAAACGATTTCAAACTGTTTAATTAAAGTGACAAATTATTTATGGCAGTAGCCTAATTATAGTTACCAATTTATGTGCTAACATTATATTTTATAAAACTAAAAGTAAAGTAAAACTTATAAGAAAACAAGAAATATAAAAGGAAAAAGAAAATGTGAAAATAAAAGGGCAAAAGGAAATGCCCCTGCCGCCCACACTGGGCCTAGCCCAACACGCTGATCCAGCCAGCCCAACCCCTACCCCCGGTCGATCGCCCTGTTCCTCCGACCAGTCGCTACAGCGGCCGTAACGCCCCAACCACCTCGCCGGCGTCGAGGGTGGGGAGATAAGGCCGCCCCCCTGGCGCCTCGGTTCCCCCCTCGCCTCACTCCTCTGCCACCCCACTCCCCTCTCCCTCGCCACTCTCTCTCCCTCACCTAGATCCACCACCACCAATGCCCGCCGTCGCCGCCCGCCTCGCTCTGCCACAGCCAACGGCCTCCCCAAGGCTCAACGGGTTGCTCTACGGCCTTCCTGGCGTCCTCCTCATCCTCTACGCACCGGCGGCCAAATAGTTGAGTTGTCCTGCATCGTGTTGTCGCCATCGTCTTCTCCACCTCCGGCCACCACGGTGTACCACTGCACCGTCAACCTCTGCTGCTCCTAAGCCTATCGCCGGCCTTCCTTGAGCCTCCCGGTGAGCTCCTATCCCTCTCCCCTCACTACCCCGCTTCTCTCTGTGCCCGTAGCCGCCATTCCCGTCGTGGCCGATCTCCAACGCCCGCACCGGTCGCGCCCCGCAGGCCTCCCCACCGTACTCCAGGCAAGCCTCGCCCCACTCGTGCCTGCCACTCCTAGCCGTGCCCGACTTCCCTCAACCGCGCCCGTTGCTTCGTCCCTGCTCGCCCACTTGCAGCCACCTCCGCCTGCGCTCACGTGTGGCCTCGCTGGCACCTCCCGCGGCTCGCTCGCTGCTGCCCCGTGCCACTGACGTCGTATGCTGCTGCTACCGCTTTTTCTGTTGCACCACAGTTGTCGCTGCTGCTTGCCACCCTCGCATCTGTCGCCGCTGCTTTAGGCCGTCGCAGCCTCGCCTCGCCGTTGCCCCGCGCACAACCTTGCTCCCCTGCCGACTACAGCTGCTGCACTTGCTCCGCCGTGTCACCCCTGCCTTAAAGCCCCACACGCCGACCGGCCCTGCCCGTGCCTCCTTGCGCCGCACCTCGCGCGCCCGCTCGTGTCGGCCTCGACCGCTGCCACCGTCGGCATCTCCCCACGGCGCCCCAATCTCCTGCCCCTCAGTCCGGTGGCCGCCCAGCCCGCCTACGCCAGCCACCGCTCACCCCGTATCCCTCATCTCCGGCCTCCACTGGTGTCACACCCTGATTTTCATGCCACAACACTTAAGTCAATAAATCATGCTAAAATGTGGTTTGACAAAAACTTTTGAGTGATTTGCCTTTGCTTTGATTGAATGGTTGACTGTTGTTTGCAAGTGCTCTAAAAATCAAATAAATCCTCCAACTCCTATACTTCATCTCCTTGCTCCAAACTCTTGAACCAATGATCATGCCATGTGTATAGGACATAAAAGCATTTTCTTACAAAAATAATTTGGCCAAATAGCATTTTCAAAAATTAGTTTTTCAAAAACCCCTGAATTGAGGTTTGCACTGCAAGTACTTAATTAAGGGCAGTAAAAATCTTTATAAAAATATATTTGACTCCTATTAGATATAGGATACCCAGAAACCACAAAAATATAATTTTAAAAGTTACTTTCCTATTTTATTTGAAAGCTTTTTCTTAAGGCCAGAAATGGTCTTTAATAGGGAAAAATTATTTTATTGTTTTAAAAATATTTGACAAAAATTAGGGAAACTCAGTGGACATATATTTTCCATATATGAGAGTTTCAACACATGGTCATGTTCAAAATATTGGTCAAATCCCTCAAGAACCCTTTCTGGATATTTCAAGCTTTTGAAATATTTACAAAGGAAATATTCTCCAAAAATTCCAAGAAAATTCTATCATGTCACATATGACATATTAGATTATCTTGCCAAGTCTCATGACTTGGAGAACAAGATAACATCATCAAATCCTCTCAAAACCATCTCTGTCCATTTTGAAGTTTGAGCAACTTTACATTGCCAAACATGTCCAAATGCTCCCAAACTTGGTGCACATTCTCAAATGGTCTAATAATTAATCTAGACTAAATGGCACAAGTTGGAGAACAAGTTAACTTGATCAAAGTGCCCCAAAACCCTCTCTGACCAGAACCAAATTTGATCAACTCTACATTACCAAATTTCTCTCCTTGATTCCAACTTTTGTGAGAATTATTACATGACCAAATGAGGCCACTACACCAAGTGGTGCATCAAGGAGAATAGGTTTGCATGACTAAATCTTGGTAAATCCGTTTCTGTTCATTTCTAGGGTTTGCCAAAGTTACATTGGCAACTTTCTTCGAATGAGATCAAACTTGGTGATCATACTCAATTACATATGCCATTTGGACCTGTTGATTCTCATGTCAAGTGAGATCCATTTGCTTGACCAAACTACCATCAAACACCTTCTGCCATAATTTTGTGATCAACATTTGGTGCACCAGATGAATTCTCCTTGAGCCACAATTCCTACCACATCATGTCCTAGAACCCCTCTACCACTGGCAAAGGTTGGATGGCTTCAGCTCAATTATTTGGGGGTGAGAACCTCATTTTTCATCCTTGTCCAGCAACTTTCCCTCTCTGTCTGCTCTCCCTCTCTCTTTCTTTGACTTTGCTAGCTCTCCAACGTCACCCCAGGCCTTAGCCCATCACCCAGCACACTCCAGACGCAAGTGGACACGGCAGAGCGCGCGAAACGCGCTCATGCCGGCCAAAAGCCTGCTCTGGAGCGCGCTACAGTAGCGGCCGGGCCCTGCCGCCGCACTCCCGTCCACCTCGGGCCGCCCAAGCGCGCCAGTCGACGCGCCTCGGCGTCCGCAACACGCAACGCCCCTGTCCCCCTCCTCTCTCCTCCTCCCCGCGCCTCCGCGCTAGCAGACACCGGGCGCCCGAGAGCTCCAATGGACGAGCTCACACGCGCGACGCCCTGACACTCCCCCGCTCCTTCTCTTCCCTCCCCTAGCCCTAGACCAACCCCACGAACACCCCAGACATGCCCACGCGCGCCCCCGTGGCCTCCAGCAACGGCTAGGAGCCCGCCGGCGCACGAGCCATGGTGCACCTCGCCCCCTCCTACTTAAGGAAGTCCCCGGCCTCCCTCTCTGCTCCATTTGCTCCCCCTCTCTCCCGTGCACCCCCTAGACCAATCCACACTTCCTCCCGTGCCCTCCATCCTTCTGCATGGCCGGAGCCTTGCCGTCGGCCTCCGCCTAAATCCGCACCCATCTCTCCTCCTCCTTCCCTCTGGACCGCACTAGAGCGTCACCACCATCACCGCGAGCCCCTCCCGTGCTTCTCCCCCTCCTCCCTGTGGCCGTAGCGCCGTAACCACTGCCGCCGATGACCTCCTCCGCCGGGGCCAACACCGTGCTCGACCCTGAGCTCCTCGGCGGTCGTGCCACCCATGGATGGCGCGGCATCGCCTCCTGAGTGCGCCGGTGGGAAGAGCATCACCGAAGACGCCCTGTAGCGCCGGCGACCGGCGTCGAGCGCCTCCTCTGTCTCCCGTCGCGCCCGCGCAGGAGGTTGAGGACGAACCCGACAAGCGGGCCCCGCTCGTCAGCGGCCCGGTGGGCGGGCCCCGTCTTAAGTGGAAGCGGCTTCCGCCGGATCCGCCTCCCCTGCGCGAAGGTGCACCCCCGCAAGCCGCCTTCGACGTAGCCCCTGCGCGCGTGCGGCCGAGCCACTGGGCCGGCCCAGTGGCGCCTGCCGCTAGGCCTCGCCCGGTGCGTGCCGCCGCCGCCCAGGTCCAGCCCGTTTGGGTAAAAAGCTTCTCCTTTTTCTTTTCTGCACAATTTGTAAAATCCATAATCAATTCATTTTAACTCCAAATTTGATGATTCAAATTCCTAGTGGCTCCAAAAATCATTCCCTATCACATGGTGCTATTTGCACATTTTTCCAGAATCATTTCTTTCACAAATATTTATCTAATCCTGTTTTTCCATTTCTGTGATGAACTTTGGAAAATCACAGAGGGCTCATATTTGATCCAAATGCCATGATTCAAATTCCTAGATGCATCTAAGTTCAGAACTTAGTTTTTGAACATTTCTACTAATATTTTCTGTATCACCTCAACTAATGGTCTATTTCTTTGTATATAGCCAACTTTGCAAAATCATAAGATATTCATTTGAACTCCAAATCCAGTGAAACCAATTCCTAGATGCTTCTAAAATAATCCTTGGTTAAATGGGTGCCTTTGCTCATTTTTCAAAAATATATTTCTGTACACTTCTTGCAAATCCATAAACCCCTTGATTCCACCATATCAAAATGTTCAGAGATATCCATTCATCAAATTCCAATGAAACCACCTTGGTCATCCCTCATATGACCAGAGGTTTCCCAGAAAAGTCCAACTCATATTTTTAGAGCACTTTTATTTCCTGCCTTGTTGTGTTGCTTATTATGGTTGCTTTCGACGATAGTGGACGTAGTAGACGAAATGCTCGGAGTTGGACCAGAGATATTTGAAGACCTCGAACACTTTGTTGAAACAGGCAAGCAGCCCTTTGACCATGTCTATGAAACCCCTTTTTATGCATGTCATATATAGCTCTTTATTATTGTTGCATCGGTATCATGGTGAGATGGTGAACCACGTGGGTTGGTTCTGTTATTTCCTCGTTGATACTTGCATTGTGCATGGCCCTACCTTTTTATGAGGGTTATGCCGGTGGGAGTAGATAGGATGCTAAAGTAGATGCTACGCTAAAGGGATGGGTATATGCATGGTGAAGGAGACAAAGTGATTTCAAAAGACTTTTCGAAAACCCCGTCGGGTGCCACTTATGCCCGAGGGAGATGATGAGATGGGTAACCACTTGATGACGAAGTGGTGTGCCAGGGAAAGTGTGTGGTATTTTCAAAACGGATTGGTCGGAGTTGCGACCGTTATTCCAACCTTACATGCGCAACCACTCTACCCTTATATGGGAAAGGGCATTATTGAGTACCTAGACCGATACTAGCTTGGAGCCCGCATTACTAGTGACGGGAGAGTTGTTGGTCCGCTCTCTCGGGACGGGGTCGTGCCAGGTAGGGCGGCCATGACCATTTTTATGGGGCACCGGACACACAGTTGGTACCCCGTGCGAGTGGTATGTGATAATTATGGGAGCGAGGCTCCAAGAAAGTGTTATGTGAAAAGTTGGGCACGGGGGTTACTGCCAATCGAGTGGACTCCATGTTAGTGTCGTCTAGGGAAAGGTAGTGATCGGGTGCTTACCCCGGGTACTTGAGGTACCGCGGGTCGTGGATGACACGGAAGTTCCCCGGATCTAGTGGGTAAAGTGTGCAACCTCTGCAGAGTGTAAAACTATTCAAATAGCCATGTCCACGGTCAAGGACAGTTGGGTAACCGCTCTTGGGCTACGTCCACTTGTTTACAAACCAAGTGTGTGTGATGATGAAAAGGATTTGGGTCAAGTCAAGGGACTTGACATGATTGAGATGGGTTGGTGCCCACTCTGTTTATGTTAGATGGGTTGGTGCCCACTCTATTTATGTTGATATCTGTAACTAGCTTTCTGCAAAAATTTACAAAGTTGATGCATGCCTTACAAAGTTGTTGAACATGTCATTGCACTCAAAACTAGCTTTCTGCAAAAATTTACCTATATCATGCATTGTTGTACCTTGAACCAAAACATGGGTTGTTTGCGAGTACATTCAAAGTACTCATTGGCTTGCCACTGGTTATTTAATTGGCCAGGCATGAAAGAACAGGATGTGATGAAGAACACTTCGGTGACGAACATGCGAGCTAGGACGCTTCCCAGTCAGAATGCATGTAGGGTTAAGGCAGATGGCATGGGTCCAAGTTGTCGACGAAGATTTCTGCTGCGATGTTATACTCAAGACTCGACCATAATGGTCCTACTTGTGTAATACGGTATGTATGGATGTAAGACTCTTGTTATTCAGCTTCTGTGTGTTCAGTGAGCATTGATCTCTGGGATCACTGTACACGTGCATTCGGTGATCACGACTTATGAGTCGGGGTCCCCACCACTGGCCCCAGCCATGCCCTGTCATGGCCACGGTCGTCGCCGGGGTCCGCTCCGTGGGCGCCCCACCCGCGCCTGTTAAGCCACCCGCTCTAATGGCCTTCTGTGCCACTGGCAGCCGGGCCCCATGACCCTGTAAAAAAATGTATATAAAAATATAATTAATTAATTAATTAGTTAATTAATTAACTTAATTAAAAAGATTTAATTCAACTAATTACTTAGTTAGTCTAACTAATCCATAGTTAGCTAAATGAATGTATGACAAGGGGGTCCCACCTCCTGTTGACCAGTCAAATGATTGGTCAACTAGGTCCCCCAAGCCCACATGCCATCTTCTGTGCACACTTCTGTGTACACAGAGTTGGGTACACGTAGCAATTTTTATTTTTTTATTTTTGAATTGAATTAGATTCCAGAATATTGTTAAAACTTTGAAAAATCATATTGTCAGCGTTTTGGGAACGGGGGTCCCCAGACTTGCCTACCTGCGGCCTGCGGCGTGGCTCAAGCTGAGGCCCAGTACGGCCCGTCTACATCAACCCAAGCTCAAGACCCTCGCGAGGGGCCAAGCCTCACGGGGCGGATGATGCAAGGCTTCCTCAGGGACGGCCTCACCAGGCAGGCTCACGAGGAAGCGGAGACATCAAGGCAGGGAGTACCTCGCGAGGTGCTCATGACACAAGCCGTGACGATCGGGCCCAGGCGGGCGCCAGCCTGCGTAGTGTCCTCATTTCCTCTTTGGTGCAAAGGGGGCAAGCACAGCCGCGGAGTACCGAGGCATCAAGCAAAGGTTACCATATCGGTGCAATGAGACCAAGACCAGCAGAGCGGCAGGATGGAGGTCACCATGGAGCCCAAGACGGCGTCATTGCCAGTGCCTTTGGTAGACGAAGACCAACTTTAGTCAGGATAACTTGTACTAGTTGTTCCCCTTCAAAATGGCTATTGTTGGCTCCCTTCCCGCTCATTATTTGGGAAGAGGACCAGGGCCTCTATATATAGAGCTAACCACCACAGAGGGGGGGTCCAGAGCCTAGGAGATCTCATCCAGAGCTCATCTCATCTAGAGGCGATCGAATCCTTCCCAAGTAGAACACCGCACCAGCTCAAGAACACCTCTCGCGAGGTTGTTCTTCCTCTGTACTGTTCATCTTCAGCCCCTGAGGCAATCCACCACACCACACACTAGAGTAGGGTATTACACCACAACGGTGGCCCGAACTAGTATAAACCTTGTGTTGTTCACCATGTAGCTTAGATTCATGGCGAAGCGTTGGGACGTGGATCGGTAGGGGGAAGATCTTCGTGCGCACCCCAGAGTTCGAACCTTAAGGGTTTTACCGGAACCCGATATCCGACATTTGGTACGCCAGGTAGGGGGTGTGCAGGAATATTTCTTCCGTTGTCCCGTGTTCCATCGATCGTCGCATCCATGGCAGATGCTCACCGAGCTCGCGCCGAGCGTTGGGCTGCTCTCACTGCCCGCGTCGCTCAGACGGTTCCCGTCGGTGGGCCTCCTCGTCGTTCCCGTCGCCTGCCGCCAATGCCGCCACTGGCCCGGCGGGGAACAAGCAGGATGTCATCACCGCATCCCTTGGTGTAGCGGGAAGGCCGCACCGCCACTCCGTCGCTGACTCCGGCTGGTTCATCGTCTCACGCCCGTCGCACTCCACGGACGCGCAGGCCGCGTTTCTCCTGGCATGTGAGCTCCTGCACTACCGCCCTATCGACGACCTCTACATGGAGTGGCTCGCTCGCATCACCGAGCTCGTCAGCGCCGCAGGGGGCTCTCCTGCGCCATCCCTCTCGCTGCCTCGCCCTCCGTCCTGCGTGGGTCACGCTGCTCAGGAGGTGCCTCCGCCACCTCCTCCCCAAGAAGGCGCCCTGGCTCCAAGGCGCGCGGCCCCTGGACGAGACCCACCGCGTCCAGTGCCCGCATGACAAGAAAGGAGCTACCAAGAGATCCCTCGCCTCCAAGAAGGCGCTTGCGTGCTACCCGCTCCGGCACGTCAAGACCGCATCCCTGCGCCAGCACGTCGAGACCCCGCGCTACCCCTGGTGGCGGTGCACGGGAATCTCCAAGAGCAAGCCCTGCGTCTGCGAAGGGCTCCAGTGGCCACCGCAGGCTGCCGCGCCTTCACCGCCGAGCTACCCAGTGTTGCCTGGTCGGGCAAGTTCAAGCTGGATCTACCTCCTCGCTACGACGACACCGCCGACCCTGCAGAGTTCCTGCAGCTCTACGAGCTGGGCATCGAGGCGGCCAACAGAGACGAAAAGGTCATGGCGAATTGGTTTCCTATGGCGCTCAAGGATGGTGCCCGCATCTGGCTCCTGAACCTGCCTCCCGGCACGATCTCCTCTTGGGACGAGATGTGCACCCGCTTCATCGCCAACTTCTAGGGCACTCGTGACCGTCCTCCAATCGTGGGTGACCTGCGCCGCATCAAGCAGCAACCTGGAGAAACCCTGCAGAAGTACATCCAGCGCTTCAACAACGCTCGCCTCAAGATTCCCAAGGTGACCGAGGAGGCCATGATCTGAGCGTTCTCTGACGGTGTACGCGACATCAAGATGAAGGAGGAGCTGGTAATCCACGTGGATCTGTGCACATCTCTAGAGTTGTTCAACCTGGGGACCAAGTGCGCAAGGGCTGAGGAGGGGAGCCTCTCCCTTCTCGAGCTTCCGGTTGTAGACCCTGAGGAGAAGAAAGCCAAGGCCAAGGACGTGAAGCGCGAAGGAGCAGATGTGCTCGCAGCAGAACCAGACACGAAGCGCGGCAGGGACCAGCCGGAGTCGTCCAAGGGCAGTCGATACTGCGCCTACCACGACCTCCACACCCACAACACCAACGAATGCCAAGAGCACAGGGCCGTTCGAGAAGGACGCATCGGCCGACGCCCAGAGCACAACGATCGGGGCTACGGCCGAGGAGGAAGAGGTGGAGGACGATGGGAACACCGAAGCCCTCGCCAGGAGTGGCGTGACCGACCTCGCGAGGATCGCTGGCAGGACCAGCCTCGCGAGGGGGCTTGGAGGGATCAGCCTCGCGAGGATCTCCCGCAGGGCAATGCAGGCCTTCCTCCTCAGCCACCACCGCCAAGAAGGAATGACGACCACCACCAGGACAAGGGCGCTGGGCTTCCAGGAGCCACGTGCTATCGCTTGCATCTTGGGTGGAGCCCATGTGAGGGAGTCCTGGACTAGGGGGTGTCCGGGCAGCCGGACTATCATCGTCCGCCGGACTCCAAGACTACGAAGATACAAGATTGCAGACTCCGTCCCGTGTCCGGATGGGACTTTCCTTGGCGTGGAAGGCAAGCTTGGCGATACGGATATGTAGATCTCCTACCATTGTAACTGACTCTGTGTAACCCTAGCCCCCTCCGGTGTCTATATAAACCGGAAGGCTTTTAGTCCGTAGGACAACAACCATTACAACAATCATACCATAGGCTAGCTTTTAGGGTTTAGCCTCCTTGATCTCATGGTAGATCCACTCTTGTACTACCCATATCATCAATATCAATCAAGCAGGAGTAGGGTTTTACCTCCATCGAGAGGGCCCGAACCTGGGTAAAAACATCGTGTCCCTTGTCTCCTGTTACCATCCGCCTAGACGCACAATTCGGGACCCCCTACCCGAGATCCGCCGGTTTTGACACCGACATTGGTGCTTTCATTGAGAGTTCCTCTGTGTCGTCACCGATAGGCTTGATGGCTTCTTCAATCAGCGACAACGCCATCCAGGGTGAGACTTTTCTCCCCGGACAGATCTTCGTATTCGGCGGCTTCGCACTGCGGGCTAATTCACTTGGCCATCTGGAGCAGATCGAAAGCTACGCCCCTGGCCGTCAGGTCAGATTTGGAAGCCTAAACTTCACGGCGGATATCCGCGGAGACTTGATCTTCGATGGATCCGATCCGCAGCCGAGCGTGCCGCGCTGTCGCGATGGGCACGATCTAGCTCTGCCGCCGGACAGTGCCTTGGAGGCCGCACATGAATCCGCTCCGACCCATAGTTCGGAGCCTATCACACAGATCGAGGACGAGTGGTTGGACACCGCCTCGGGAGCTGCAACATCCGCGGCGATGGATCCGAACACTGACCTTGTCCCCTATAAAACTCGTGACTCCGAGGTGCCGGACTCCCTGCCGGACTCCGAACCTCCTGCGCCCCTGCCAATCGAATCCGATTGGGCGCCGATCATGGAGTTCACCGATGTGGACATCTTTCAGCACTCGCCCTTTGGCGACATTTTAAATTCGCTAAAGCATCTCTCGCTATCCGGAGAGCCCTGGCCGGATTATGGCCAGGATGGTTGGGATGCGGACGACGAAGAAATTCAAAGCCCACCCACCTCCCACTTTGTAGCCACTGTCGACGATCTAACCGACATGCTAGACTATGCTCCGAAGACATCGACGGTATGGATGACGATGCCGGAGACTAACAAGAACCAGCGCCTACAGGGCACTAGAAGACCACCTCGTCATATGACATATACATGGTGGACACCCCAAAAGATGGGGACGACAAAGAAGCAGCGGAGGCAGATTCCTTAAAGAAACAGCCCAAGCGCCAACGTCAGCGGCGCCGCTCTAAATCCCGCCACAGCAAGAACGGAGATTCTGGCACATGGGATAATAACACCCCAGAGAGAGCCGAAGACAATCCCCTCCTGCAAGATTCAGCGCAGGAGGATGCAGAAGCAAGCCCTCACAAGAGAGCGGCAGACGAAGAGGTCGAGGATGATAATTACATACCTCCCTCCGGAGACGAGGCAAGCCTCGACGACGATGAATTTGTCGTGCCCGAGGATCCCGTCGAACAAGAGCGTTTCAAACGCGGGCTAATGGCCACAGCAAATAGCCTAAAGAAAAAGCAGCAGCAGCTTCAAGCTGATCAAGACCTGCTGGCCGACAGATGGACCGAGGTCCTCGCGGCCAAAGAGTATGAACTCGAACGCCCCTCCAAGAGCTACCCAAAACGCAAGTTGCTCCCCCGATTAGAAGAGGAAGCATACATACCTTCATCACCAGCGCACAATACGACCGACCGACCACCCCGTGGTCGCGATAGAGAGGCATCTAGGCCTTCCATCAAGACCGTACCCCGGCATCGCTCGAAAAGTACGAAGCCACGGGGGAACGCGCCGGACTTGCGGGATATATTGGAGGATAAGGCAAGACAATCCAGATCTATCTATGGATCACGTGGGTGCCCCACGACCCACGATGAATACCGTCGAGCCGGATACAACAACTCCGGCCAGGCCGAACACAGCAGACAACGCTCCCTTGAGCTACGTCGTGATATTGCTCAATACAGAGGCGCCGCACACCCGCTATGCTTCACTGACGAAGTAATGGATCATCAAATCCCTGAAGGGTTTAAACCCGTAAACATTGAATCCTACGATGGCACGACAGACCTCGCGGTTTGGATCGAAGATTATCTCCTTCACATCCATATGTCCCGCGGTGACGATCTCCACGCCATCAAATACCTCCCGCTCAAGCTTAAAGGACCAGCTCGGCATTGGCTTAACAGCCTGCCCGCAGAGTCAATTGGGTGTTGGGAGGACCTGGAAGCCGCATTCCTCGACAACTTCCAGGGCACATATGTGCGACCACCAGACGCCGATGACCTAAGCCACATAATCTAGCAGCCAGACGAATCGGCCAGACAATTCTGGACACGGTTCTTAACAAAGAAAAATCAAATCGTCGACTGTCCAGATGCAGAGGCCCTCGCAGCCTTCAAACACAACATCCGCGACGAGTGGCTAGCCCGGCACCTAGGACGGGAAAAGCCGAAATCCATGGCAGCCCTCACATTATTAATGACCCGCTTCTGTGCGGGAGAGGATAGCTGGCTAGCTCGCAGCAACAACCTCAGCAAAAATGCTGGTAGTCCGGACACTAAGGACCACAATGGCAGGTCGCGCCGAAGCAAAAATAAACGCCGCGTTAACGGCGACGACAAGGAGGATACGGCAGTCAACGCCGGATTCCGAGGCTCTAAACCCGGTCAGCGGAAGAAGCCATTCAAAAGAACCACTCCGGGTCCGTCCAATTTGGACCGAATACTCGACCGCTCATGCCAGATACATGGCACCCCCGAAAAGCCAGCTAACCACACCAACAGAGATTGTTGGGTATTTAAGCAGGCAGGCAAGTTAATTGCCGAAAACAACGACAAGGGGCTGCACAACGACGACGAGGAAGAGACCCGACCGCCGAACAGTAGAGGACAGAAGGGTTTCCCCCCACAAGTGCGGACGGTGGACATGATATACGCAACCCATATACCCAAGAGGGAGTGGAAGCGTGCACTAAGGGATGTATATGCGATGGAGCCAGTCGCCCCTAAGTTCAATCCATGGTCCTCTTGCCCGATCACTTTCGATCGAAGAGACCATCCGACCAGTATCCGCCATGGCGGATTCGCCGCATTGGTTTTAGACCCAATCGTCGATGGATTTCACCTCACGAGAGTCCTGATGGACGGCGACAGTAGCCTGAACCTGCTTTATCAGGATACAGTGCGCAAGATGGGCATAGACCCCTCAAGGATTAAACCTACAAAGACGACCTTCAAAGGCGTCATACCAGGTGTTGAGGCCAATTGTACAGGCTCAGTCACACTGGAAGTGGTCTTCGGATCCCCAGACAATTTCCGGAGTGAGGAGTTAATCTTCGACATAGTCCCATTCCGCAGCAGCTATCACGCTCTGCTCGGACGAACCGTGTTCGCAAAGTTCAATACGGTGCCGCATTACGCATACCTCAAGCTCAAGATGCCAGGCCCTCGTGGAGTCATCACGGTCAACGGAAATACGGAACGCTCCCTCCGAACGGAGGAACATACAGTGGCTCTCGCGGCAGAAGTACAGAGCAGCCTTCTAAGGCAATTTTCGAGTCCGGCCGTTAAACGGCCGGACACGGCCAAACGCGCCCGGAGCAACATCAACCAAGACCACCTGGCACGTTCCGAGCACGCGTAGCAATGCGGCCCCAACCCCAGCCCTCGGATGATTGCAAGACCAACCCTCCGCGTACATCATTATGCTCTGGAGATACCATGGGCCTAGGGGGAGGGGCACGACCACAACAGACCCAGAGTGCGGCTCGACCACACTAGGGGCTCACAAGTGTGTCGCTCTTTTTTATTTTCTATTTTGCTTCTTTGTATACACAGGACTCCGTTCACCAGAGGCCCTGTCCGGCGGCGAACCCGCCGAACTCACGATGCAACAACCAGGGAGGGAAAAAGGTTGCGACGAACACTCAGGTGGTCTCCATTACGAGCATTAAATTTGAATATATACACCAGTCCGCAACCCACCCCTGGAGGGGGGACATGTTTATTTAGTCCAATCCCTTGCTTACCGCACTATTTGTATCATTCCGCACTCATAGCAGAATTCCTTGAATAAATAATGCATCACTTTTTGCCAGTAATTGCATTACTTTACATATATGTTCACTAATGACATCTCGCACCCGTATATTTTGGTACGGCCGAATACACCAGGGGCTTATGTTCCCCGCATTATGGTGTGATAAGTCCGAACACTTTCACAAGTGCGTCACCCCGAACTTATAGCATTAGATGAATCGGCTCCTAATCATGTCTTGGGTCAATAGTTGGGTCTGCCCGGCTCCCACGTTTTGGTACCTTACGCTCCGTTCTGTCGGCTAAGGTGGCACTGGGAGAACCACTGCGATTGCGCCCCGGTTGAGCTGGGCGAGCGCCTCAGTGGAGAAAGCTAAAACTGACTGTCATGATAAGGCGAGAGACTGGTCGCTGTTCGAGAGGTCTTTTCGAGTCCTTAAAGACTTATGCTGCTTCAAGCGAAGAACCAGATAATGTCAGGCCAAGGCGTCGATAGCGCCCCGAACTCGGTCTTCCGAATACTAGGGGCTTCGCCGAAATTTAAAATTATAGAATTCTATGGCTAAGTGAGAGTGTTCAAGCATTATAAGTCCGGTTGCCTTGTTCGTTGTGTTGAGCGCCTCCCTAGATGGACCCAAAAATGGGAACAAGAGTGCTCAAGTTTATCCCGAACACCCCAGCACTCGTGGCTTGGGGGCTGAAGCCGACGACTTGCCATCTCTCATTTTTTTATAAACGGCCGCATAGAAGGTAATATTTTAAATCAAACAAGCGTTGCTTAGCGCATATGAACAAAGTTTTCAGCGCACAGGATAATACATAGCGAGTCTACTCAATAATTACATCTCTGGGGCACTCATCCGGAATCTTGCGGGCACCCTTCAGGACAGTCTTATAGTACATCTCGGGCGTACGATACTCCTTGCCCACTGGCGGCGCGTCAGTGATAAGCCTCTCCACATCCAGGCTGCCCCAGTGCACCTTTGCGCGGGCAAGGGCCCGATGAGCGCCTTCAATACAGGCGGAGCGCTTGATGACCTCCACCCAGGGGCACGCATCCACCAGCCGCCGCACGAGGCCGAAGTAGCTCCCAGGCATGGCCTCTCCAGGCCACAGCCGGACTATGAGGCCCTTCATGGCCTACTCGGCTACCTTGTGGAGCTCGACCAGCTGCTTCAGCTGGTCGCTAGGGGGCACCGGAAGGCCGGCCTCGGTGTACTGAGACCAGAAGACCTTCTCCGTTGAGCTCCCCTCCTCGCCACGGTAGAATGCGGCGGCATCGGATACACTGCAAGGTAGATCGGCAAACGCCCCTGGAAAGCTCCGAATTCGGGTAAGTGTCAGGTAGTTTACATTAACATGCTTGCCTTGCATGAAAAATGCCTTACCCGCCGCTATTTTCTTCACATCCTCAACCTCCTGAAGGGCCTTATGGGCCTCGGCCTTGGCGGCTTTGGCACTTCCGAGAGCCCAGGCAAGCTCGGACTCTCGAGTCTTTGAGTCGCGCTCCAAACTCTCATGCTTTTCCATGAGAGCCAGGAGCTCTTGCCGCACTTCCGCCACCCGCGCCTCCTGCTTCTCTCGCTCTGCCCGTTCCGCGGCCGCATTGCGTTCGGCCGCGGACACAGCCTCCTTCAGGGTTGCCACCTCGTTCGTGGCCCCTGCAATACCCACGTTATCCTTGTTATTTTTATTGCAACCTAAATCCTTTTCTGTAAGGTAACTATTCAAAGTGGTGTTACTCACCTTCTTTGTCATCGAGCTGCTTCTTGGCACGGCCGAGCTCTTGCTCGGACCGCTCGAGGTCCTGCTTCAAAGCACCGACCTTCGCAGTCAGTGCGGCAGAGGTCAGCAGCGCAGCCTGCAAACCCATATTGACATAATTTTTAGCAACCCTGCGTATATCTTTTTAGATCCTCAGTCCGGCTTTTCTTTTCGAACACCGAACCGAGCATCAGGGGCTACTGTCTATGCGGTATTACATTACATAATTTTAACTTCTTACCTCAAAGCCTGTTAGAAGGCTGCTGCAGGCTTCGGTCAGCCCGCTCTTGGCGAGCTGAACCTTCTGAATCACCGCACTCATGATAGTGCGGTGTTCTTCCTCGATGGAAGCACCTTTGAGCGCCTCCAACAAGTTGTCCGGCGCCTCCGGTTGGACAGGGGCCGCCGGCGTCACGGTCTTGCCCTTCTTGTAAAGGGGCCGCCTGCCGAACTCCAGAACCACTGTGGGTTCCGGTGTGGAGTCCGGCGCAAAGTCCGGGAGGCTGCCTTGCGGCGCCTCCGGAGCCTCCCCCTGATGGGTCCCTTCCTGGGATCCCACCTCGGCGTCCTCAGCGGCGCGAGGGGTGGAGGCATTCGGAATGGAATCCACATCCGACGGAGCCAACAACCCGCTCGACGAAGTGGGGAGATCATCGTCGGCCGGACTGCAGGCAGTATGCGGCATTAGAAGGACACTATGTGACACAAAAGAAATTGCAGATCATTCAGAATTAGGATACTTACGATCTTGCCGGAGGCCTGGCCCTCGAGGGCCACTCTTCTTCGCCAACGTTGGCGTTGGCGGAGCTATCCGCGGGAATAGTTCTTCCCCTCTTGGACCCTTCGGCCTCCCCTGTTGGGGAGGCCTTCCTCTTTCTCTCTCCCTCCTCTGGGAGAGAGTCTTCTTCCTCCTCCTCGCCTTCGGGGGAGGAGTCCGCCTCGGAGTCGTCGAACACCTGAAAACGGGAACTCTTTCGAGTACCCGTGGCCTCCTTCTTGGCCTTCTTCTCCGGCACCACATGCGGTGCCGGAACCAGCAGCCCCGCTAGACGGGCGTCTACTGGGTTTTCTAGCATGGGAGCCGGGCAGATGATCTTCTTGGCCTTCTTCATCCAGTCCTGTCAAAGGAAAAGGAAGATTGAAACCCACATAGGGTCAAACTATTGAAAACAAGTGTCCCGTAAAGGGGTAGAATCACTTACCTCGTCAGCTGGTCGCGGCGAGCGAAATCCGCGATCTTCAGTAGCGGATGCGGGAGCTTCGGCGCCCTTGAACAACACTCTCCAGGCACCTTCGTACGTCGTGTCGAAGAGCCTGTTCAATGCCTGGTGCTGTGCCGGATTGAACTCCCACAATTTAAATGCCCGTTGTTGGCAGGGGAGAATCCGGCGGATGAGCATGACTTGGACCACATTGACGAGCCTGAGCTTCTTGCTCACCAGCTTCTGGATACAGGCTTGGAGTCCCGTCGGCTCCTCCGGACTACCCCATAGCAAGCCCTTCTCTTTCCAGGAGGTGAGCTGCAAAGGGATACCAGATCTGAACTCGGGGGCCGCCGCCCACGTAGGGTCGCGCGGCTCGGTGATATAGAACCACCCCGATTGCCACCCCTTGACGGACTCCACAAAGGCCCCTTCGAACCAGAGGACGTTGGGCATCTTGCCCAACATGGCGCCTCCGCAATCCGCTTGAGTGCCCTTCACTACCTTCGGCTTGACATTGAAGGTCTTGAGCCACAAGCCGAAGTGGGGCTGGATGCAGAGGAAGGCCTCGCACACGACGATAAACGCCAAGATGTTGAGGATGAAGTTCGGCGCCAGATCATGGAAATCTAGGCCGTAGTAGAACATGAGCCCCCGGACAAAAGGGTGAAGTGGAAAGCCCAGTCCGCGGAGGAAGTGGGGAAGGAAAACGACCCTCTCATGGGGCCTGGGGCCGGGGATGAGCTGCCCCTTCTCGGGCAGCCGGTGCGCGATGTCGCTGGAGAGGTATCCGGCGCCGCGCAGCTTCTCGATGTGCTCCTCCTTAACGGTGGAGGCCAGCCATTTGCCTGCCGCTCCGGACATGGTCGAAGAAGGTCGAGGCGAGACGCACGGACTTGGGCGATGGAGCTCGAGAGTGCGCGGGGATGGATAAGCAAAGGAGGAAGAAGGTGTAGGTGAAAGGTGGATCCTTATCCCCTTATATATAGGCGGACGAAGACTATGCGTCCCCACCGGCCTAGTAAAACTCGCTTATCTCCCAAGCGCCACCATCAATGGCGCGGTTGGGTTACCCACGTCCGTATTGATGAGAATCCCGGGATAAGGGGAACACGATCTCTGCTTCGACAAGACGTGCCAAGGAAACCGCTTCGCTAAACGCGCTGAGGTGGTATAATAAAAAAGATTCAAGTAAAGACTTGGTAGTGGCGTGACGTCACGCTCCAAGATACGTCAGCAGATTGAACCTGTGTACATGGTATTCTCTCTACGGTGGAATGTGGAAATTATTTTGCAGAGCCGGACACTATCCTGGTGTTCACAATCTTCTATGGATTATTCGGAGGAGGAACCCGCCTTGCAATGCCGAACATTATGCGCGCCGGACTCATTGTCATTGAAGCCAGGTTCAGGGGCTACTGAGGGAGTCCTGGACTAGGGGGTGTCCGGACAGCCGGACTATCATCATCCGCCGGACTCCAAGACTACGAAGATACAAGATTGAAGACTCTGTCTCGTGTCCGGATGGGACTTTCCTTGGCGTGGAAGGCAAGCTTGGCGATACGGATATGTAGATCTCCTACCATTGTAACCGACTCTGTGTAACCCTAGCCCTCTCCGGTGTCTATATAAACCGGAAGGCTTTTAGTCCGTAGGACAACAACCATTACAACAATCATACCATAGGCTAGCTTCTAGGGTTTAGCCTCCTTGATCTCGTGGTAGATCCACTCTTGTACTACCCATATCATCAATATCAATCAAGCAGGAGTAGGGTTTTACCTCCATCGAGAGGGCCCAAACCTGGGTAAAAACATCGTGTCCCTTGTCTCCTGTTACCATCCGCCTAGACGCACAGTTCGGGACCCCCTACCCGAGATCCGCCGGTTTTGACATCGACACCAGGCACCAGCCTCTCAGCGCATCTTCAAGCAGTTTGCTCATGAGGTGAATGCAGTCCTTGTCAGTGTCAAAACCGGCGGATCTCGGGTAGGGGGTCCCGATCTGTGCGTCTAGGCTGATGGTAATAGGAAGCGAGGGACATAATGTTTACCCAAGTTCGGGCCCTCTCGATGGAGGTAAAACCCTACTTCCTGCTTGATTAATATTGAAGATATGAGTAGTACAAGAGTAGATCTACCACGAGATCGTAGAGGCTAAACCCTAGAAGCTAGCCTATGATGGTATGATTGTAATTGTGATCGGCCTTCTAAGGACCAACCTCTCCGGTTTATATAGACATTGGGGAGGGCTAGGGTTTACATGGAGTCGGTTACAAGGAAGGAAACACAATATCTGGATCGCCAAGCTTGTCTTCCACGCAAAGGAGAGTCCCATCCGGACACGGGACGAAGTCTTGAGTCTTGTATCTCCACGCTTCAATAGTCCGAACGATGTATATAGTCCGGCTGTCCGGATACCCCCCTAATCTAGGACTCCCTCAGTAGCCCCTGAACAAGGCTTCAATGATGATGAGTCCGGCGCGCAGGATTGTCTTCGGCATTGCAAGGCGGGTTCCTTCTCTGAATACTGCAAAGTGGTTATCGAACATGTAGACAGTGTCCGGATCTGCAAGATGATCTTCACATACCATAGCATAAATCTGATCCGCTGGCAATCTTCGTACGTCATGCCCTTGCATCGTGGTCTGGTCCAACGCGAACCGGCGTTTCTTGCCCCACCTCGACTCGTGTTGCGAGGCGGTTTCATTGGCACGTCTCGTCGAGGCAGAGATCGTGTTCCTCTTATTACGGGATTTTCCATTAATATGGGCGTGCGTGACCCCACGACGGCCGTTGGTATAACTCCGTGTGTTTTTAGATAAGACTCAAATGGACACACCGAGGACTCTTGGTATTCACCCCCTTTATAAAGGGGTCGAGGCCTATGCCTCTTTTCCACCTTCCTCGCGCCTTCTCGCACCTCGAGTTCTAACACCCGAAACCTAAGCTTCAACACCCCAGATCCCCCAATATGTCCGGATCTGACCCTCAAGGCCGGTGGGTGGCCTCCTCGATACAAAAGGAAGACATCGCGAAGCTTAGGGAGGTCGGATACCTGACCGCCGACATCCAGCACAGGCTTCCTACTCCAGGGCAGGTCATCCCTACATCAGAGCCCAATGAGTGCGTTGTGTTCGTCCCTCACTTTCTCTGCGGCTTGGGCTTCACCCTCGACCCCTTTGTGAGGGGGCTCATGTTCTACTATGGGTTGGATTTTCATGATCTGGCTCCGGACGCTATCCTCCATATCTCGTCGTTCATTATCGTGTGCGAGGCTTTTCTTCATGTCACTCCACACTTCAGCTTATGGCTCAAGACCTTTAATGTGAAGCCGAAGATGATTGAGGGGCGACATGTGGAGTGCGGAGGTGCCATAATAAGCAGGAACGCCGATGCCCCATGGCCAGAGGGTTCCTTCCCAAAAGTATCCGATGTATGGCAGTGGAGGTGGTTTTATGTTACAGCTCCCAGGGGCACAAAGTGGGTAGCCGCCCCCGAGTTCCGCTCGGGCCCTCCGCCACATTTGGCATCTTGGACCGACGTAGGACGGAATTGGGGGCCCGCTGGTGATGTACCAGTACTACAGAATCGCATCCGAGAGCTTCTTGAGAGGGACATTAACCTTATCAGCATAATGCAAATGATGTTAATCCGACGGATGTTGTCGTGCCAACGCCGGCCTCTCCGGATGTGGGAGTTCAATCCGGAGGGTCCGTGGACTGTCAAGCACTTCTTCAGCTTGAAGCTCAAAGGGATGTGCAAATTATTCTTCGGACCGAAAGTAGAGTGTCCGGACACCACCGAGGATGCGGGCCTAAGCTGCAATCGCCTAGATACCCAAGTAAGTAACCTTGATACCGGACACCTTGTTTTTTATTTGTCGCAATTGTTTATTCCGAAATTCATCCGTGGCCAGGAATGGCTCAGCAAGGCAGAGAGAATCAGGTGTCCGGCGCCACTTCCCGAAGGCTCGCCTGGTCCCACCGTGGCCAAGATGCTTGACCGGGTACTCAGCAGAATGCCCTCAAGGAAAGACAAGGGGAAGGACAAATAAACTGAACTCCACACGCTATGCATCCGAACCGGGGGAATTGTTACCTCCCCTAAGGAGGATAATCGGGGAGGGGAGGCTAAGGCCTCCTCCCCGCGCGGGAAGAAGAAGGCTTCGGAGGCAGAGATGCCCAAACCAGGGAAAAAGGTATCCCCAGGGGGCCTTGCCCCGACGGGCACCCTCACCGCGTCGTGCCCGCCAACGGGCCAGCCCTCCATCGAGCTGTAAGTCAATCGTTAATTTGAAGGTACTACGTTTCTTCTAGATTAATAACCGGGATTCGTCTTTTGCAATCCGGCTAGCAGCTCTTCTCAACAGAGTTCGTCTTTGGGGGATCTTCCTCCGGAGATGATGGAGAGCGAGACCCTACCCACTTCTCCGACTCATGAAGCGGACGACACCGAGGTGTCATCACGGAGGAGTCCGGATTTGCCGAAGCCGGAAGCCAATGCGTCAGCCGCCTTGAGCCCGGAGCGTTTGGCTCCCACGGGGGGTGATGGGAAGGGTCCGACACAGTTCAATGTCTGACTGGACGTACTGACAGGCCTACTGGAGTGAGCTGCGCTCTCAGAGGAGCACCGTTCATTAATGAGCACGGTGCTCAAGAAGATTTCATCCGCTACAAGTGAATGAAGCACTTACAAGCCTGCTCAGAGGCTTTGAGGTATGTAGTGAAGAATACACTTATTTTTTGGCTGTGAGGCACGCTCTAGGTGTGTTCCATATAGATAGTAGCCCCTGAGACTCTGGTTGCCCGCCCTAGGCGGCAAACGGGGATCATAAGCCAATGATTATGGTGCAAATATGCGCAGGTACCTGTGGGTCCGGCCGCCGGCCAGTCCGTTGAAGTTGCCGAACTAACGAGGCAGATTGGATCGATTGATGCTGATATCACGCTGGTGAACGAGCGGCTGGACAAATCACAAGGTATGTGCTCTGCCTTCCTTTGTATAGGAAAATATGAAGGTGGCATGATATTAATGTAGTGTGTTTGAACTGCAGATGGTGCTGCTGCCGTGGAGGCCCTGCGGGCGGAACTTGCCCAGGCCAAGGAACAAGCTCGGGTTAGCAATGTGGCTGCCCTAAAGGCGGCTGAGGAATTGAGAGCCGAACAGGCTGCTCATCGCCGAAGCGAGGAAAAGATAGCCAAAATGGCTGTGGAGTTAAAAAAATGCCGCTGACCGGTATGAGCTCCTTAAAAGGAGCATAAGGATAGTTCAGCCGACCTGAACAAGGCACTTAATGCCACCAAGGAAATACAGACCGAGCTTAGGGGTGCGCGGGAGGAGCTTCAACAGGGCGGTAAAACTGCGGCTGGGGGCTCGTACTTGCTGCGGACAAAGTTTTTTGATCCGCAGTACGCTCCCCTGGATGGACGCTGGAGTCCTGCGGACGCGTATGCGGATTTGGCGAAGAATACAGCTGACGCTGCTAGATTCTTCGAAGATCAGGGTGATAATGAAGTGGAGAAGCTTTTCTGGTCGCAATTCAATGCTCCCACTCGCCCGCTGCCATTAGGTGACAAGATGGCTGCTGTAGTGGAGCTTCACAGGCTGTCCGGGCTTGCAATGCGGTCTGTAATAGACCATCTTTGGCCGAAGGGGCCTAAGCCGGACAGTTACTTTGGCTTGGTGCAACAGTTCCTTGGGGCCGTGCCTCGGATCGATGCCATGAGGAGGTCGGCGTGCATAGAAGGTGCGTGAATGGCTCTTGCCCGCATTAAAGCCTATTGGACGAAGATAGAGGCCACCATTATAGCGACCCAGGATCCAGCGGGGGGCCAATATCCGGCCGAGCACTACTTGGCGCACGTCACAGAAGGTGCCCGCCTAATAGAGGCGCAGTGCTCGAAGAATGTTTTGTTCGAGTGACAAATCAGATCATTGTAAAAACAATGTTATTTTGGTTGTGAGGCTACATTTATATTATTTGCCTCAAAGTACTGTTGTGTCTCTTGTGCGACCGTTTTTTGTATATATATACATGTAATCCGAAAGTTAGCAGTAGTTGGCTTCAGCCCCCACGCGTATAATGTGGGGGTGTTAGAGAAAAATATGCATAATCACACTTGATCCAACGTCTTGGTCCATTAAGGAGGTGATCGCACGTCGAACTAGGTAACCGGACTATATAGCTATAACGCTTTCGCTTAGCCATGGGAGTCTATTGGCGGGGCTACTATGTAGCCCCTGGTACTTTCGCGTGCATCCGAATACGGGCGCGTGTGTACATGACCGGGAAACGGTCCTTCGTTAATGCGGAGGGATCCTAAAGATTCCGATAAGTCTTTGAGTGGTTGAACAGTCTCTCGATGTATCATGATAGTCAGTTTTGTGCTTTCTCTACTGAGGTGCTCGTCCGGAATAACTAGGGCACAATCGCAGTAGTTCTCCTTTGGCCACCTTAGCCGATAATAACGGAACGTAAGGCGGCAAACCCAGGAGCCGAGCAAACGCAACATTTGACCAAAGACATGATTCGGAGCTGATGCATATAAGGCCAAACTCGTGACACCGAACACTCCTGAAGGTGTTCGGACTTTATCACAGACGATGGGCTCAAGAATGCCCATTTGTTATAAATCCTGTGTTTCCAGGTACGTGCGTTAACCTGTCGTGGTGAAATGCCAATAAAGGCAGTATCCTCTGTGGGTATGGTACCCATGGGATGGTTAAACAACAAGAGGCAATAGAAAAGGTTTACACAGGGGCTTAATCTAAAAAGAAACATGTTGAACGGGGCCCTGCTGCACGTCTGCGCCTTTGTCTCCGTTGTGCCGTATCCTGGAAGGGTATCGCGTGAACGTTGTGTGGAAAAAGGAAACTCGTAGGAGGTACAATGTATGTATGCGATGGATAGTAAAAGTGTAAGATGTTGGCCTACCAATAAGGTTGAGCCAAGTGTGGGGTTGTATTAAATATTTATAGCCCCTGGTGTCCGCTATGGGATTACATATACGGTGCCCTGGTTCAATTTATCATGGCTACCGGACTCGTCTAACCGTGTCTTTGGTCTTAATAATAACCAGTCATGTTTTCTGATATTGGAGGCCGCTTATAGTCCGGCCACTAGGGCCGTCGCGTGTTCCTCTGCGCGTGAAGAGCGCTCTGTGATTCCACTAACGGTGATGACGCCATGTGGACCGGGCATCTTGAGTGTAAGGTAGGCATAGTGTGGCAATGCATTGAAGCGGGCGAAGGCCGTTCTTCCAAGCAATGCATGATAGTCGCTTTGGAAGGGTGCGATGATGAAGAGTAGTTCTTTGCTTCTGGAGTTGCCTAGAGAGCCGAATGTTACCTCCAGTATGATGGAGCCCCTGCTATAGGCTTTAACGCCTGGTATCACCCCTTCAAAGGTGGTGTTGCTTTGACTAATTCTGGATTGGTTTATCCCCATCCGGCGAACAGTGTCCTTGTATATTAAATTGAGACTACTCCCGCCGTCCATGAGGACACGGGTGAGACGGTATCCGTCGATTATTGGGTCAAGCACCAAGGCCTTTGATCCTCCGTGTCGAATTCTAGTTCGGCCATCCAAGTGATCGACAGTGATCGGACAAGACATCCAGTAGCTGGGTGTGGGTACGATGGGCTCTATGTCGCCTGCGTCTCTATGCGCGCATTCATGCCTTCTCATGGATGTGTGAGTCCCGTGGATCATGTTCACTGTTTTAACCTCTGGCAAGAATTTTTTTCTGTCCCCCAGTGTTCGGCTGGCGAGGTTCATCCTCGTCTTCACTTGGTGTATCCCTTCCCTTGTGTTCGGCATTTAATTTGTCGGCCTGCTTGAAGACCCAGCACTCTCTGTGCGTGTGCTTCGCAGGTTTGTCAGGGGTGCCATGAATTTGGCACAGTCTGTCTAGAACTCTATTTAGACCAGACGGTCCCTCTTTATTGCCTTTAAATGGTTTCTTTTGCTGATCAGGTCGAGAGCCCCTGAATCCGGCATTAAGCGTTGTGTTATCCGGGCTCTCTTCCTTGTTTTGGCGTTTGTTTTTATTACGCCGTGGCTTCCTGTTGCCATCCGTTATTTCGGATGTGCTGGGGTCGTTGCTGCCTTTACAGGCTAGCCAGCTATCTTTACCCGCACAAAAGCGGGTCATAAGGCTTGTTAGGGCTGCCACTGTCCTTGGCTTTTCTAGGCCGAGGTGTCTGGCGAGCCACTCGTCGCGGATGTTGTGTTTGAATGCCGCTAAGGCTTCGGCGTCCGGACAATCGACAATTTGATTCTCCTTAGTGAGGAATCTGTTCCAAAGCTTGCGGGCGGACTCTCCGGGCTGTTGGATTATGTGACTTAAATCATCAACATCCGGAGGCCGGACATAAGTCCCTTGAAAATTGGCCCTGAAAGCGTCTTCGAGTTCCTCCCAACTCCCAATTGAATTTTCGGGGAGGCTTTTCAACCAGTGTCGAGCTGGTCCCTTCAACTTTAGGGGAAGGTATTTGATGGCGTGGAGATCATCCCCACGAGCCATGTGAATATGCAGGATAAAATCCTCGATCCAGACCCCTGGGTCTGTCGTTCCGTCGTATGCCTCTATGTTCACAGGTTTGAAACCTTGTGGGAATTCATGGTCCAGTACTTCTTCGGTGAAGCACAGGGGGTGAGCAGCCCCTCTGTATCTGGATGTGCTGTGGCATGCGGTCGGCTGTTGTTGTGTCCGGTGTTTATTCCGAACTGGTATTTGATTAGCGTAGTCGTTTTGGTGACCACAGTCCCTCGTCGGGGTGTGTCCTTTAGATCCGTGGATGGACCTAGTTGCGCCAGCCTTCTTATCCAGGTGCTCGTGTAGATCATGTGCGGCGTCGGTGGCTATTCCGTTGCGGTTGTGGAGCGGAACGTTGGGCCTCCTGGTCGTATTAGTCTTTGGTGGAACGGCCTCGTCGTTGAATTCTGGCAGTAGCTTGCGTTTTGGATAGCTCTTTGTATGGCGATCGTTGCCATATCTTTCTTTAGTGTCTAGCACTTTATTCCATATGCGGTTGAGCGTTTCCTATGCAGCTTTGAGCCGTTGCTTCTACTTCTTCAGACTTCTCGCTATGGCCATAAGCTTTCTGTGGAGGTTATCTCCTCACACGCGTTCTTCCGGAATGATGAATGCATCATCGTCCGGACTATCTTCTTGTCCTGGGCCGATTTGATGAACTCGTCCCTCTGGATCATTGTCCTAGGGCGTCTGCTCCGAACTGTGTTCGGCGTGACCTGGTTCGTCCTGCTACGTCACTAGTTCTGTATGGTCGTTGTTGCCTTCGGGGTTGACCGAAGTATCGATCCTTCTGGCGCTCTTGCGGCTATTTTTACTGTTGCTGGACTTGGAATGGCGTCTGCGCCGTTGCTTTGGCTTTTGCCCAGGGGGTTTATCTTCCGGATTGTCACCGTTGTCCTCCTTGGGCGTATCCACCATGTATATGTCGTGTGATGAGGCGGAAGTCCGGCACCCCATAGATTCTGAATCTTCTCCTGCATCGTCGTCCATACCGTCGATGCATTCGGAGTCGAAGTCAAGCACGTCGGTTAAATCATCAACCGTGGCTATGAAGTGGGTGGTGGGTGGGTAACGAATTTCTTCGTCGCCTGCTTCCCACTCGAGCCGAACATAGTTCGGCCCGGAATTTTCTGTCAAAGAGAGAGTTTTTAACAAATTCAGCATGTCGCCAAAGGGCGAGTGCTGGAAGATATCCGCAGCGGTGAACTCCATTACCGGAGCCCAACCTGGCTCGACTGGCCCGGGAGTGCGCGGCTAGGAACCAACATCCGGATGCGAATTCGGGGGTCCGACGTCACAGGCCACCACAGAGGTGAGACCCGTGTTCGGCTCCACCGCCGATGAGTGTGCGGCCTGTGGGACGGGGTCCTGCCCTCTGTCTTTAGGCAGCACAGCCCGCTCCGGATTTAGATCCGAGGCTACTGGAGGGGTGGTACCCCGAGCTTTGTCCGACAGCAGGTCTAAGCCGTGCTCGTTGTGACTGTCCGGTGCTCCTGGCATGGGCCCGAATCCGTCGAAGATCAAGTCTCCGCGGATGTCCGCTATCGGAGTAATGGGCCACGGGTAGGCTAACCCGAGTCCCAGAACCTTTCAAGACATCGGGGCAAGCTGCGCCCCTCGAGTCCCAGAGGCAACTCCAAGATAAGCCGAGTCCCAGAGGCGACTGCAAGACAAGCCGAGTCCCAGAGGCGACTCCAAGACAAGCCGAGTCCCAGAGGCAACTCCAAGACAAGCCGAGTCCTAGAGGCGACTCCAAGACACGCCGACTCCAGGCCGGCGACTTCCGAGGTGGCCGGCTGTAGGGAGTCGGCCTGCAACTCCAACCACCCTGTTTAATAAGGGCAGGCATGGCCACAGTGCGCCGTACCGACGGAGATCTCCGTCCGGCGCGGTACTGTTGCCATGCTAGCCCTGACATCAGCCCTTGGGGGCGGGGCTTTGTGCCCACGACGGCCTGTCTGTACGACCCGGAGACGGCGGGCCCCGCCGGTCAGCGGGAGTGTAGAAGACGGCGAGAGCACCACAAAGACGGACCAGTTGGGAGTCGGCCCCCAGGAGTCGGCTGGCCCCTCCCACGGGCCCCACACGCCATTAACCAGACGCGACAGGGAATGGCAATAGTGATCGCCCGTCAGGCGGCGGCACTGTCGCCATGACCCCATGACCAAGCCAGCGTCATTAGAAGCACGTCTACAGTAATCCGCAGCCGGCGAGACCCGCCCGCGGCGGACAAGGGCTGTCGGCCCCGTACCAGGCATGTCGGCGGGACCCACCAGTCGGCGGGCCCCAGTAGTCGGCGGGGAGGATGGCAGCCTGAGAGGCAGACGGCTGGGACCCGTGCCCAGCCGGTTTTACCATTGTACCCCTTGGGGGTAGGCCTATATAAACCCCCCCGGGCACCCATGCAAAGGGTTGGAATCCATTTAGGACTAGACCAGATCATATAGGAAGGAGAGAGCTAGCCTTGCCTTCTCCTACCCTCAGAAACAGCTCGAGGAGCAACCTTGTACTCACTTTGCCTTAGTGATCATGCGGAGACCCCGCAGAACAGCAGTAGGGGTGTTATCTCCTTGGAGAGCCCTGAAGCTGGGTAAGATCCGCCGGCGTGCATGTCTTCACCTCATCCCGTTTCCAGGCACCGGCGATGTTCTACTCGCCCCCACCATGATAAGCCATCCTGTGGCAGATGTCGCACCCAACCCCCGACATTTGGCGCCCACCGTGGGGCCAGGTGCACCGTCGTCCGGAGATCTGTTCTGGACGGGAACCCTTTTCCTCCCCGGCGAGCGCAGCCAGCCAGGCTCGCCGGACGGAGTCTGCATCGACGCGCTGCGCGGCGCTGAGGCCGCTTGCGCAGCCAGCTGCCTCGCCGAACTTGTCGGCGAGGTTCGCCTCTAAAACGAGCATGTGTCCGACGCAGGCACGAGCGGCCCCGAGAGCCTCCTCGCGGGCCTCCTCGACCAACTCCACGTCACCGGCGAGCCCGCCGTGGACTTGGAGTCCGTAGGCTCCACCGACCCGATGTTAGTCGACTCCGACACCGTGTCGCTTGACGCTTTCCCCGCCAACGTGGTAGTCTACGACGAGCCACTCCCTCATGAGGAGAGCGGCGGAAGCGCCGTCATAGAGGTGCTCGTCATCAGTCATGATGAGTGTTCCGGTGAGGGAGCTCATGACCCACTCGACACGGCTCTACAAGACCTGTTTGCGCCTATTCCAGAAGACGCAGACGCCGAGACGTTGGAGGCACGCCACCTTCATATCATCGAAGGCGCCAAGAAGCTGGCAAGCATGAGGCGCTTGTTAGAAGCCTACCAGCGTGAGATGGATCGCGCTATAGGCGGCTCGCCGGCTCCGACTGGGCTAGCCGCCTAGACGCGGTTCGGCAGCGCGGTGTGGCCATCGCCCACCTGTTCGGGGCAAATCGCCCCGTGTATGCCACGCCTGTGGAGAACATCCGCGCTGCCCAGGCGGCAATAGACGAGCTGAAAAACTTTGAAGGTGAAGAGCGCCGCATGATGACAGAGCGAGTTCAGCAGCTCCTCGACGCGGCTGCCGCGCAGAATGCAGCCGGCGGCCGCACGGAGGCGCCGCAGCAACCAAACGATGACTTGCCTCCCTGCCGAGATCAAGGCGCGACGTCTCGAACATCGACTGGCGAAGTCCGTGGAAGAAAAGACAAAGAGCCGGCTATCAGCCACAGTCGGACTCGCATCACCATCGAGCGTGACCAAGACGGCCGCCCAAGAGCAGTGGAACGGCAGGGCGACTATCTTCCTCCCCCACCACAAAGAGAAAGACGAGTCTCCCCGCCACCTGTTGAGCATCCGACTCTCGATGGCCGCCTTGGCCGCCGAGAGGGAGTCGGAGAGAACGACGCCCGCCGCCGGATCGACCGACTCCACCGATCCCTGGCGCTGGAAGAAGAAGACGAGTTGGGTCCGCCTTGCTTCAGACCCCGCATCCGAGACGAGCCCTTTCCCAAAGGGTTCACGCTCCCCCGAGACACGCCCAAGTATACCGGCTCCCTGAAGCTGGAGGACTGGCTTATTGACTACTCCACAGCCGTCAGCATAGCGAACGGCAACAAGCGCGTTGCCATGAAGTATGTTCCACTCATGCTCTAGGGCACGGCCCGGACATGGTTGAACAGCCTGAAGCCTCGCAGCATCAACGTCGACTTCACCGAAGCCTTCATCCGCAACTTCACGAGCATGTACAAGCGACCTCCCAAGCCTCACCAGCTTTCCTTGTGCGTGCAAGGCCCCGACAAATCAACACGCGACTACCTCACATGCTGGGCCGAGCTTCGGAACTCCTGTGAGGGCGTGCACGAGGTGCAGGCTATCGAGTACTTCACCGCCGGGTGCAGAGAAGGCACCCTCCTCAAGCACAAGCTCCTACACGACGAGCCGGAAACCCTTGACGAGCTGCTGATCATAGCAGACAAGTACGCCACGGCCGACTCCTCCATGAAGACGGAGATACAAGTTAATGCGACTGGCAAGGTGGCTCCTCAGGCTCCCAGAACTCCGGCTGGAGACGCCAGTCAGCGACAACAACAAAACGACAACAAGCACAAGGCCTCGCAGCCGACTTCCAACGTGAGAGAAGGCGCCAAGAAGCTGGCAAGCATGAGGCGCTTGTTAGAAGCCTACCAGCGTGAGATGGATCGCGCTGTAGGCGGCTCGCCGGCTCCGACTGGGCTAGCCGCCTAGGCGCGGTTCGGCAGCGCGGTGTGGCCATCGCCCACCTGTTCGGGGCAAATCGCCCCGTGTATGCCACGCCTGTGGAGAACATCCGCGCCGCCCAGGCGGCAATAGAAGAGCTGAAAAACTTTGAGGGTGAAGAGCGCCGCATGATGCGGAGCGAGTTCAGCAGCTCCTCGATGCGGCTGCCGCGCAGAATGCAGCCGGCGGCCGCACGGAGGCGCCGCAGCAACCAAACGATGACTTGCCTCCCTGCCGAGATCAAGGCGCGACGTCTCGAACATCGACTGGCGGAGTCCGCGGAAGAAAAGACAAAGAGCCGGCTATCAGCCACAGTCGGACTCGCATCACCATCGAGCATGACCAAGACGGCCGCCCAAGAGCAGTGGAACGGCAGGGCGACTATCTTCCTCCCCCACCACAAAGAGAAAGACGAGTCTCCCCGCCACCTGTTGAGCATCCGACTCTCGGTGGCCGCCTTGGCCGCCGAGAGGGAGTCGGAGAGAACGACGCCCGCCGCCGAATCGACCGACTCCACCGATCCCTGGCGCTGGAAGAAGAAGACGAGTTGGGTCCGCCATGCTTCAGACCCTGCATCCGAGACGAGCCCTTTCCCAAAGGGTTCACGCTCCCCCGAGACATGCCCAAGTATACCGGCTCCCTGAAGCCGGAGGACTGGCTTGTTGACTACTCCACAGCCGTCAGCATAGCGAACGGCAACAAGCGCGTTGCCGTGAAGTATGTTCCACTCATGCTCCAGGGCACGGCCCGGACATGGTTGAACAGCCTGAAGCCTCGCAGCATCAACGTCGACTTCACCGAAGCCTTCATCCGCAACTTCACGAGCATGTACAAGCGACCTCCCAAGCCTCACCAGCTTTCCTTGTGTGTGCAAGGCCCCGACAAATCAACACGCGACTACCTGACGTGCTGGGCCGAGCTTCGGAACTCCTGCGAGGGCGTGCACGAGGTGCAGGCTATCGAGTACTTCACCGCCAGGTGCAGAGAAGGCACCCTCCTCAAGCACAAGCTCCTACACGACGAGCCGGAAACCCTCGACGAGCTATTGATCATAGCAGACAAGTACGCCACGTCCGACTCCTCCATGAAGACGGAGATACAAGTTAATGCGACTGGCAAGGTGGCTCCTAAGGCTCCCAGAACTCCGGCTGGAGACGCCAGTCAGCGACAACAACAAAACGACAACAAGCACAAGGCCTCGCAGCCGACTTCCAACGTGAGAGAAGGCGCCAAGAAGCTGGCAAGCATGAGGCGCTTGTTAGAAGCCTACCAGCGTGAGATGGATCGCGCTGTAGGCGGCTCGCCGGCTCCGACTGGGCTAGCCGCCTAGGCGCGGTTCGGCAGCGCGGTGTGGCCATCGCCCGCCTGTTCGGGGCAAATCGCCCCTTGTATTCCACAGCTGTGGAGAACATCCGCGCTGCCCAGGCGGCAATAGACGAGCTGAAAAACTTTGAAGGCGAAGAGCACCACATGATGACGGAGCGAGTTCAGCAGCTCCTCGACGCGGCTGCCGCGCAGAATGCAGCCGGCGGCCGCACGGAGGCGCCGCAGCAACCAAACGATGACTTGCCTCCCTGCCGAGATCAAGGCGCGACGTCTCGAACATCGACTGGCGGAGTCAACGGAAGAAAAGACAAAGAGCCGGCTATCAGCCACAGTCGGACTCGCATCACCATCGAGCGTGACCAAGACGGCCGCCCAAGAGCAGTGGAACGGCAGGGAGACTATCTTCCTCCCCCACCACAAAGAGAAAGACGAGTCTCCCCGCCACCTGTTGAGCATCCGACTCTCGGTGGCCGCCTTGGCCGCCGAGAGGGAGTCGGAGAGAACGACGCCCGCTGCCGGATCGACCGACTCCAGCGATCCCTGGCACTGGAAGAAGAAGACGAGTTGGGTCCGCCTTGCTTCAGACCCCGCATCCGAGACGAGCCCTTTCCCAAAGGGTTCACGCTCCCCCGAGACATGCCCAAGTATACCGGCTCCCTGAAGCCGGAGGACTGGCTTGTTGACTACTCCACAGCCGTCAGCATAGCGAACGACAACAAGCGCGTTGCCGTGAAGTATGTTCCACTCATGCTCCAGGGCACGGCCCGGACATGGTTGAACAGCCTGAAGCCTCGCAGCATCAACATCGACTTCACCGAAGCCTTCATCCGCAACTTCACGAGCATGTACAAGCGGCCTCCCAAGCCTCACCAGCTTTCCTTGTGCGTGCAAGGCCCCGACGAATCAACACGCGACTACCTCATGTGCTGGGCCGAGCTTCAGAACTCCTGCGAGGGTGTGCACGAGGTGCAGGCTATCGAGTACTTCACCGCTGGGTGCAGAGAAGGCACCCTCCTCAAGCACAAGCTCCTACACGACAAGCCGGAAACCCTCGACGAGCTGCTGATCATAGCAGACAAGTACGCCACGGCCGACTCCTCCATGAAGACGGAGATACAAGTTAATGTGACTGGTAAGGTGGCTCCTCAGGCTCCCAGAACTCCGGCTGGAGACGCCAGTCAGTGACAACAACAAAATGACAACAAGCACAAGGCCTCGCAGCCGACTTCCAACAGTCGGCAAGTTGCGACAGTCGAAGACCAACAGCCGGAGGGGCAGCCTCCGACCAAGCGACAGAAAGGCGGCAAGTCCAACTGGTTGCCGGCCTTCTCTTACGAGGAGACTCTAGATGGCCCCTGCTAGTTCCACAGCGGCGCGAAGCCGTCAAACCATACCACCCGAAAGTGCCACTGGCTCACCAGAATCGCCAAGGTAGACGGCCTCCTTCCTTCCCCACCTGCTGGGCCGCCGCCTCCGCCGCCGCCTCAGCAGCCGACTGCCCGGCCAGTCAGCGCAGTACGAGATGAGTATCCAGAAGAGCATGGACCCTATGTGGTGTTCACCAGTGTAGCTGATGATCGACGCAGCAGGCGGCTGCAACAACAAGAAGTAAATGCAGTAGCATCAGATGCCCCGGAGTTTATGCATTGGTCAGAGAAGCCTATCAGTTGGAGCAGAGCTGATCACCCAGAGGTGATGCCGAATCCGGGCTCCTACGCCCTGGTGTTGAGTGCCACCTTGGCTACAGATAGGCGGGCCGCTCGCTTCTCGCGAGTGCTGATAGACGGAGGCAGCAGCATCAACATCATGTACAAGGATACCATGGAGAAGTTAGGAATCAAGCAAAGATAGCTGCAGAGCGGCCGGACTGTGTTCCACGACATTGTACCTGGCCTTTCCTACTCACCAATTGGCAAGATCCTGAGAGACGTCCTATTTGGAGACAAAGATCATTTCCGCCGAGAGCCAGTTTGGTTTGAAGTGGTGGACCTCAAAAGACCGTACCATGCGTTGCTTGGCCGACCTGCTTTGGCCAAGTTCATGGCGGTCCCCCACTATGCCTACCTCAAGATGAAGATGCCGAGTTCTAAGGGATTCTGACCATAGCTGGCGACTATAGAAAGTCGTCCGCTTGCGCGGCTAAGAGCAGTCGACTGGACGAGTCCCTGGTAATCGCAGCTGAGAAGTGGCTCCTTGATCGAGTCGTGGTGATGGCCGGAAAGCAGCCAGAGATGTCGCCCGACCCCAAGGAGTCGGAAGCTGAGGGCTCGTTCAAGCCGGCTAAAGAGACAAAGAAGATACCCTTGGACCCGGAGCACCCAGAGAGGTACGCTGTCATAGGGGCAAACCTTGACAACAAATAGGAAGGCGAGCTCGTTGATTTCCTCCGTGAGAATCGAGACATCTTTGCATGGTCCCCTAAAGACATGCCAGGTGTACCGACGGAATTCGCCGAGCACAAGTTACATGTCCGACCTGATGTGAAGCCCGTTAGGCAGCCCTTGCACCGCCTATCAGAAGAGAAGAGAAGAGTTGTTGGAGAAGAGATAGCTCGGCTCCTTGCGGCCGGCTTCATTATGGAGGTGTTTTTTCCAGAATGGTTGGCAAACCCAGTCCTGGTACTGAAGAAGAACAAGCAGTGGCGGATGTGCATTGACTACACAAGCCTCAACAAAGCCTGCCCCAAGGACCCGTTTGCTCTGCCAAGAATTGATCAGGTGATAGACTCCACAGCCGGATGCGAGCTGTTGAGCTTCTTAGATGCATATTCAGGGTATCACTAGATCAAGCTGAACCCGGCGGACAGACTGAAGACTGCCTTCATCACGCCGTTCGGAGCCTTCTGCTACCTGACCATGACGTTCGGCTTGAGGAATGCCAGCGCCACCTTTCAGCGTTGCATGCAGAAGTGCCTCCTCAAGCAACTCGGCAGAAACGCCCACGTCTACGTGGATGATGTAGTGGTGAAGACGAAAAACGTGGGACACTGATGGAAGACCTCAGAGAAACCTTTGAGAACCTGCACCGATTCCAGATTAAGCTCAACCCTGAGAAGTGCGTCTCCGGAGTACCAGCCGGCCAACTCCTTGGCTTCCTGGTCTCTGAACGCGGCATAGAGTGCAACCCTGTGAAGATCAAGGCCATCGAGAGGATGGAGGTACCTAGCCGACTGCTGGATGTGCAGAAGTTCACCGGCTGTTTGGCGTCCATCAGCCGATTCATCAGTCGGCTAGGTGAGAAGGCTCTCCCTTTGTACCAACTGATGAAGAAGACCACCTTTTTCGAGTGGAACCACAAGGCGGATGAAGCATTTCTCCAGTTGAAGAAGATGTTGACTACTCCCCCTGTGCTGGCGGCTCCGACTCCTAAAGAGCCCATGCTCCTATACATCGCCGCCACCAGTCGGGTAGTCAGCACAGTCATTGTAGTGGAGCGCAAAGTGGAAGGCAAGGCGCTACCTGTCCAGAGACCGGTGTATTACCTGAGCGAGGTACTGTCGACCTCCAAGCAGAACTACCCCCACTACCAGAAGATGTGCTACGGCGTGCACTTTGCCGCCAAGAAGTTGAAGCCCTACTTTCAAGAGCATCCAATTACTATGGTTTGCACAGCCCCGTTGGCCGAGATCATTGGAAGCCGAGACGCTTCAGGCCGAGTGGCCAAGTGGGCCATAGAGTTGGCCCCCTACACCATCTACTACCAGCCATGCACCGCCATCAAGTCGCAAGCACTGGCCGACTTCCTCGTTGACTGGGACGAGACCCAGTACCTGCCACCAGCGCCCGACTCCACCCATTGGCGGATGCATTTCGACGGCTCCAAGATGCGCATCGGCTTGGGAGCCGGTGTTGTCCTCACCTCCCACAAAGGCGACAAGCTCAAGTATGCGCTGCAAATCCACTTCGCCGCCTCCAACAACGTCGCCGAATACGAGGCGCTCATTCATGGGCTCCGAGTTGCCAAAGAACTCGGCATTCGCCGGATCCTGTGTTATGGCGACTCCGATTTGGTGATCCAGCAGTCATCTGGCGACTGGGACGCCAAAGATGCAAACATGGCGAGCAACCGCTTCCTGGTGCAGCAACTCAGCGGATACTTCGAAGGGTGCGAGTTCCTTCATGTGCCAAGAAATGACAACGACCAAGCAGACGCCTTGGCACGAGTCGGCTCCACCCGCCAGGCGATACCATCCGGCGTCGCCCTTCAGCGCCTCCTCAAGCCGTCTATCAAGCCTTCACCGGAATCAGACTCCATCTTTGTGCCGGCTCCCCCCGAAGAAGTCGGATCCGACTCAAGAGCCCCAGCAGACGGCACGAGAATTCTTACGGACGGCTCCAAGAAAACCGCAGTCAAAGCCGGCCTGGGGACTTCAGAACCCGGCCCGGGGACTGCGGCAACTAGTCCGAAAACTCCAGAACTCGGCCCAGGGACTGCGCCAGTCGGCCCAGGGAGTGCGCCAGTCGGCCCGGAGACTTCAGCGATCCAACAAGTGGCCGCGGACTCCAGCCCGCCGCCTCCCAGCCCAGCCGCCCTTGTCCAAGTCACAGTAGTGGCAATTGAAGAAATAGCAGCAACCTCATGGGCGCAGCCCATCCTCAAGTTTCTAGTGACCAAAGAGCTGCCAACCGACGAAATCTTGGCTCGGCAAGTGCAGCACCGAGCGGCAGCCTACACCATAATCAACAGAGAGCTGGTCAGGCGCAGCGTCACTGGTGTCTACCAGCGCTGCGTCGAGCCAGAGCAAGGCCAAGCAATTCTCAGAGACATCCATCAAGGCGAGTGCAGCCACCATGCGGCTTCAAGGGCACTCGTCGCCAAAGCCTTTCGGCATGGTTTCTTCTGGCCAACTGCCCTAGAAGAGGCCAAAGAGTTAGTCCAAAAATGCAAGGGGTGCCAGAAATTCCGCTCCAAACCACTTCAGCCGGCTTTTGCACTCAAGACTATCCCCATCGCCTGGCCCTTTGCGGTTTGGGGCCTGGACATGGTGGGACCATTCAAGACAGCCCAAGGCGGCTTAACCCACTTACTTGTCACAGTGGACAAATTCATCAAGTGGATAGAAGCAAAGCCCATCAATAAGTTGAATGGTCCGACTGCGGAGACTTTCATCGCCGACATCATGGTTCGGTACGGCATACCACACAGCATCATCACCGATAATGGCACAAATTTTGCCAAAGGCGCCTTGGCCCGTTTCTGCGCGACGCAGGGCATCCGACTGGACTTAGCGTCAGTTGCCCATCCGCAGTCAAATGGCCAAGTAGAGCGAGCAAACGGCCTGATCCTGTCCGGCATCAAGCCTCGACTGGTCGAACCACTTGAACATTCGGCCGGCTGTTGGCTTGAGGAGCTGCCAGCCGTCCTTTGGAGTCTGCGCACGACTCCAAACAAGTCAACTGGCTTCACGCCTTTCTTCCTTGTCTACGGTGCTGAAGTCGTCATCCCGACGGACATAGAGTTCGACTCTCCGCAAGTCACCATGTACACCGAGGAGGAAGCAGAAGAAGCACGTCAAGACGGCGTCGATCTGCTGGAAGGGGGCCGGCTGTTGGCACTCAGCTGGTCCAGCATCTACCAGCAGAGCCTGCGCCGATACTACAATAGGAAGGTCAGGCCGAGATCTTTCCAAGAGGGCGACCTTGTGCTTCGACTGATTCAGCGAACAGCCGGCCAGTTGTCCGCCTTGGGAAGGCCCCTTCATTATCAGCATAGTACTGGGCAATGACTCCTACTACCTGATCGACGCTCAGAAGCCCCGAGCACGCAAGAGAGACGACTCCGGCAAAGAGTCGGAACGGCCATGGAACGCAAATCTTCTCCGAAGATTTTACAGTTGATGCAGTATGTACCATGCTATCCTTTGTATTAAAGTACCAAGACTTTGGGCCCCCCGAGACGAGCTCGGGGACTGCCCCTTTTTGTCATCTGTATGATAAGAATTATGCCTTCGAGTATGCTATTCCTTTGTTACGCCGCTTGGCACCGTGTTCGACTAGTCGGCCCGAGGACTCGCCGCCTTGCGCTATGAAATGCTTCCTGCAGTCGGACAAGTAGTGTGCGGGGCTTAAGCCGTCTCCTGTCAGAAGCCGCAGTTTGCAGAGCGACTGTTGGTGGGCAGTGAGTAAGGAGGAATGGGCGCCCACACGAAAAATGGCTAAGGACCCAAAGCATAAACATAGCTCAAGCCGGTTTCCAGCCTCTCTCCACAAAGCTGACTCTGGAGTAGTCGGATTGCCGCCTTCTATCCAACTTGTTAAAAAACTCTAAATGCCAAGTACTTGCCTTCCCTAAGATAGCCAAGCATTTGACCCAGCGGCAGTCCGCAGAGCGGTTGTCCGTCTGGCAAGGCGGCGACTGAGGGAAGGCGGCAAAGGGAAAAGCCAAAAGAGCGATGAGCAAGGAAAGATAGAAGTCGGATAAATATTCACATAACATAGGCCCTTGCCAAGTTCAAAATACACCCCGCGGGTGGAATTGTGCAAATTAACAAGTTTTTTCAAAGAACTACTAAAGCAGATAAAATAAACGCAAGACGGCAGCCTAAGAAGCGGCAGACGGGTTCGGAGGGTCAGAGGAGACGGCGGTGTCAGGCGCCGGGGCGGCCGGCTGGGCAGTCTCGGCTTGATCACCGCCGGTGGCAGCCGTCTCGGTCGGACGTGGCTCGTTGCTGGAGGCGCGGTCGAGCTGAGGCTGGTCGCCCGCTCCGTCTTCTGGCGCCTCCGTCCTCTGCCTCGCCTTCCTCCTCGGCTGTCACGACCGGTTTTTCCGGGTATAAATTTCTAGAAAAAGACCGTCGTGCTCATCAGCCCCAGGATTACTGTTAGCTGATGAGGCTCCAACTTGATACAGAAATTCCAAGCAAAATACAAAATATGTAGTACAAGACCATTCTGGCCTGTGAGTACAACAAATGGTTCTAGTGGTTGATGGCGGAAGCGGTTTGTGGATCATCAGTGTCTATGGGACTCCAATTCCCACAGGAACAGCTGACCAGGTTAACTCCTATCTTCGCGAGGCTGCTATCTCCATTGCTTAGGTTCCAGGGCTGTCACCGCGTTGCTCCTCTCCGTGCAAGAAAATCTGGCCAAGACAATAGCCAGGGACAAGCCAGTGAGTACTTTGAATGTACTCGCAAACATTATGAACACAGGTATAATATAACAATGATGTGCTGAAAATATTTTATGCTCATAACGTCAGTCACAAAAGATAAATAAAACTCTGATGCGTGCAAGCAAGTTATTTATAAAAAATGCAATAACATAGTAGTATTAAAATTTATGAAATAAATAACAAGCAATGCCACAGTCGGGCGTCTTAGCGACACCACATAAAGGGCTTTTAAAAGAAATGCCACAGTCGGGCGTCTGAGTGACACCACATAAAGGGCTTTAAAAGAAATGCCACAGTCGGGCATCTGAGCGACACCACATAAAGGGCTTTAAAAGAAATGCCACGGTCGGGCGTCTGAGCGACACCACATAAAGGGCTTTAAAAGAAACGCCACAGTCGGGCGTCTGAGCGACACCACATAAAGGGCTTTAAAAGAAATGCCACAGTCGGGCGTCTGAGCAATACCACATAAAGCGCTTTAAAAGAAATGCCACAGTCGGGCGTCTGAGCGACACCACATAAAGGGCTTTAAAATAAACAATCATAGTGAATATCCCGGAGGTATAACCATCCCAGAGATACTCGATAATAACAATAATATCACGGTTAGTCAACAATAATAATAATCATAATTATCACAAGTCACAAGTAGTAATTCCATTTCTGGTTTAACAGTTTCACCTCCGAAGACCGACACTAAGACTGACACTTGACCCATCCCAGATTGTAATCCTTAACCATGGACACGGCTATTCGAATAGGTTTAATCTCTGCAGAGGGTGTACTCTTTACCCACGAGTAATGGATTTCCTTAGTCCATCGGGACTAATTCCGTCTACGGTCTTTTTGTTGAAAACACACCTAACTTGCACACACCAGCTTAACTCACCGGTGTCTGGAATCACCCACGACACCTATCAAGCAAACTCTAAGTGGGGAGGCTACAACCTCGCGTAGCATGGGATCAAATTTATATCACGCGCTCTAAGGGGTGGCCTCCCCTCTTGGTCCCAACCGGAAACACCCATGCCCCCGGACCAGGTGGCCTGCCTACCAGCTACAACCGGTATCTTCCACCATGGCCTCTCTGTACGGTGTGTGCTAGAAAGAGGTTGACAACTTACTGAACCGTACTCTACTTGCTGTAGAGATGAGTGGTAGTACGAAACAAGTATGGGGGTTACTGGAACAAGACTCGATCTACGGTCGACTCAGGAGGTTTAAGTATTCCCTGCATGATTAGCATAACGAATATATTTCAACTAACAGAGTCACCGCCCATATCACCTTACCATGCCATACCAGACATAACCGTCCCGACGGAGACTGGCGACAAACTCATGCCTACCCAAGGCAGAGGTTTTCCCGGTTCCTACCGGTATGCATGCAAGGCACATGAGGATGATTATCATCACAAGTGTGTTCATTTCCAACATCATGGAAATCAATAACATGCACCCATGCATATGATCATATCACATGAAATAACAAGTTTCTCCAAAGTGAGGTGATGTTATAAACGTGTCATCGAACACACAAAAATATTATGCCGGGGTTCAGAATGCTTGCCTTCGATGTGTGGAAAGGCAGGGTGCACTCCAAAACATTTGAATGCTTTCTCCTCTCTCCAAAATCCTAATTAAAAGTATTTTAGCAATATAAATGAATTAACACACAAAATAAAAGCAGCACAAAAAGTTGTTCTGAAATTTTTTCAAATAAATCTTAAAATAAACTAGAATCATTTCATTTGGAGTTATATTTAAAAAGAATCATTTCATTTGGAGAAAGAATCATTTCATTTGGAGTTATATTTAAAAAGATATAACCAGTCAAAGTTTTGGTCAAATTCTATTTTTAAATTAAAATAGAAAAAGAAAACGTTTCAGATAGAAATACGCTTCCGGGGCAAAGGAGACGTACTTATGAAGTTTACGCCTTCACTTAAAACACGTGGATGGCGCGGTGAGACATTGACAGTGGGTCCAGGGGGCCCACTAGTCAGGTTTGACTATTCTCCCTTCCCTCTCCTTCCTCTGGCCAAATAGAGGCGGGGCTCCGGCGATCTTCACCGGCGTTAGGCGGCTCCTCGCGGGTATCCGAGTGCAGGAATGGATCTGCCACTCCTAGGCGGTCCTTCCGGTGGTCGCAGGGTCGCCGGAGGTGGAGGGAGTCGCCGGCGGCGAGCTCCGCGGCGGAGGGGGCTTCGGGGAACAAAGTGATTTTGGGGCGAATGTGGTTCCCGATCAAAATCGAGTAGGGGGTTGGGTTCCTGGAAGGAAAGAGGTGTTCTTGGTGAAGAGAACGGAGAGGGGGAAGCCCTGGTGGCGCCGGAGTGAACGAGACAGTGGCAGCGGCAGGAGTTGCCGGAGATGAAGAAGACGACCTCCTCAGGTCGATTGGCTGCCATGGGGAAACTAGGGAAGTGGACTGAGGTTGCATGCGTGCTCGGATGAGTTCGGGGTCCCTCTTTATAGTGCAACGAGGTCGGTTCCGCGGCGGTGGATAAGGCGGCTGGCGAACCGCCTCTTTGTAGCGGTCAGGGCGACGTGGAGGCGACGAGAGCTTGTGGACAAGGCTGCGGATGAGCTCGCACTGTTCCAGGGGCAGGTGGCAAGCCGGGGTGGCTTTGGCGGCGCTGGCCTGAGCAGGGCTGTCGGGCGGCCGTGGCGGCTAGTCCTTGGCTTGCCGGGGATGCGGCGGGGCTCTGCTTGGCGCGTTGCGGTGAGGGGGAGCACGTAGCGCGCTAGGGGACACGGCGTGCCGGCTGCAGTCGGTCACGGGCTGGGGTGAGTGCGGGGCGTGACGCGGCGACTCGGGTGCCGCTCGTGCAATACGCGCGCTCTGGGCGCGTCCAGTGCATGCACTGAAGGTGTTCGACATAATGCCGTGGCATGCTACAGGTCACCGGTCAGGGTGGCAAGCAACAGAGCTAGGTTCTTGATAGAGTGAAGCTCAGAGGACAAGGTGGTTTGGTCAGGAGACCAAGTTCACAATGCCAACAACCATTCATATCAAATCTGATCATGCACTCCAGGTGTTTGACAAAATGCCACAGGCACTTAGGCTTTTCTTGGAGGGGCCAATTCTTCCAGATCAATGTCTCTTTGGATGCACAAGAGGGTGGTAAGGTTAGTTGGTGGAAATCACAAACTTGCTAATGCAAGCTTTGCAGGATTTCAAATCTGGATAGGATGTGAATGGCATGATTTCATGAACAAAACATATGCCAACGGTTGCATGCTCCTGGACTTAGGAGTCTAACATGGAGGACTACAAGTAGGAGAAAGAATCTAGGGCCAAGGAGTAAGAAATAATATGGATGTTGTACAAATCATCATGCTGGACCAGAATGAAGGTGAGGTTGATTCACTCAAAATTTTCAAAGAACATCACTGGATTTTTTCATATAATGGAATGATATGCTCCTACTGACTTCCCATAATTTTGGTGGAAGCTAGAAACAAATATTTAAAAGGGTTGTAGTGCAAAGCTGTCCACTGGACCAGAGAAGGAAAACTGGTGTAGCACTCAAAATATGCAGTGAATTAAATATATTATTGCACATAGGTGATTTAGAGACATCACATGACATCTCAAAATTTTGGTTGGATTTTTAGATAAATATATCAAATGGTTGCAGTTCAAAAAGAGCTCCAAAACTTAAAGAAAGTCATTTTAATGATTTAAGCTCCGGATGAAATAATTTAATAAATGAATCTACTGATTAAGAAATGTTTTTAAATGAGAGGGAAAAATAAGTTCAATATGATTTTGGAAGGATCCACTTGGGAAAAACTCCTTAATATTAAAAGAAAAGTTTTGTAATCAACAGATATATTCTTGTAGGCAAAAAATTTAAACTCTTGGCAAAATTTTAATAATTAAAACCTGGTTAAATTTTTGGGGTGTTACATCGGCGCTGGAGCCGATCACCTCCGCCGAGTCTTCGTCGTAGTCCGGGTTCATCCCGAACCACTCCGGCGGCACCTCCTCGCCGTTTGCAGCCCGCTCAGGGATGAAGACGCTGGTGTCGGTATAATCGGCAATCGCCACCGCACGCTCGACGAGGGCGCCTTCCACAGCCACCAGCTCCGCCTGGGCCTCTGACCAGAACGCGGCCAGTCGGTCCAGGTCCAGCCCTGGATACCAAGCCTTGACGAATTCCAAGGCCCGGCGCACTCCGGCCCGGGCCGAGGAACCCTTCCAGGCCTCAAGACGGCCAACTGCGACCTCCAGCCAGTCGGCAGTCTGACTGGGAGTGCACAGAACCGGCATGTCTGGCCACAGGGCGGCAATCGCCTGAGCAACGGCACACTCAAGCCGGCGCAGCAGCTGATGGGCTGGCCGCAGACGAGTCTCGATGCTCAGGAGCTGCTCGTCGATGGTCAGGGGGGCATTGGCGGCGATCTCCGCGCCATTTGCCCTCCGCGCCTCGCGATCAGCCTCAATGGCTCGGTTGACCGCCTACGAATGGCCAGGGAAGAAGTCTGCCAAACAACAAAGAAGTAAGACAAAGAATCAGGAGTCGGCCTGACTTATAGTGAGCGGCTCAAAGAAAGAAAGCAAAGAAACTCACCATCGACGATGTCTTCGATCTCATGGAAGCCATAGGTCAGCATCGCCTCCTTGTCAGTCCAGGAGGAGCATTCGCTTTCGATCTCGGCTAGGAGAGCGGTCCCTCTCCTCTCCGCCTCATCCTGCGCCTTTTTGAGCAGCTCCTTCTGCTCTGCCAGCTGCGTAGCCAGCAGGTCGCGCTCTGTGGCGAGTTTGCTGCACTCCTCCCCCTTGGCACGCAAGGCGGTATTGGCCTCGCCCAGCTCCCCTGAAGAGCGGCATTGGCCTCTGAAGAACAAAGGACAAAGACAATTAAAGTCATCAACAAAGAAGGTCGCCGGGAAGATCCGGCCCGACTGCTCAGCAGTCGGCCCGAATCTCGGGGACTACAGCCCGCGGGTGCGCCAGCGCACCCCTGCGAAAAAGAAGAAGGACTTACTCCGGCTCTCCGACAAGTCGGCAGTCCGCTTCCCCAGCTGCTCAACGTTGCGGTTGAAGGCAGTGACGCGGAGGTTGTGATATTCCTGTAACAAGTATTTTAGACAAAGACAAATATGAGGAACTCGCCAGATGGAGTTCCGGGGCGCCTGCTCAACAGCCAGCCTGAAACTCGGGGACTATACCCAGTGGGTGTGCTGGCGCCCCCCCCACAGAGCAGAGCGAGAAAAATCAAAGTCAAAAAGAAAACATACCCGGACGGCTGCTCGCGACGCCAGATGCGCCCTGGTGCAGCTCTGGAGGGCGTCGCCCTCAGCTCGCAGCTTCGCCTGGACGTCCAGGAGCGCCTGGTTCAGTGGGCCGTTGGCGCCTCCTCGCACCCACCCAGCGGGCGCGACGCTCGTCGCCTCGGCGTCTGGGATGGTCGAGCTGGCGGCGCCGGCCTCCAAGGGGCTTGCGCTGAAATCGCCTTCTCAAGACGGCGGCGCGCTGGGGAGGCGACTAGAAGGAGCAGCTTCGCCACAGCCTCGTCTTCAGTCGGTGGCACCGGCGGGCCCGCCGGCTGCTCGCCATGCGCGCTCCTAGACGGCGGCGGAGGCGGCGGTGGCGGCGTGGCCGTGTCCGACGTCGAGGCTTCGCCGCCGTCTTTCTCCATGATGGGGTCCTCCCCGCCGGCTTCTCCAGTCTGCCCCGTGAAGTCCAGCGGCGGCGGTGCAGAGTTCAGCGGGATGACGAGCAACGCCGACTGGCGGTGCGTGGTCTCCTCAGCTCGCCGTCTTGCCGCGACGGCGGCTTCGGCCTCCTCCAGTTTCTTTTGGGCGGAGGCCGCCGCCTTCTCGGCCTCTGCCTTCTCCAGGCGGTCGGCCTCCTCCTCGTCGCGCTTCTCCGGCGCGTTTCGCTCCGTCGCCTCCCGGAGGTCGGCGGCGGGGTCAATCCTCCGAGTATTGGCAGACGTCTCGGCGGACCCCATGACGGAGGGGACGGCGACCCTCTCAAGGAATATAAAGACCCAGAAAAGGTTCATCAAAAGAAAACAAGATCAAGGCAGAAAACACTTACACAGAGACTAGTGGCGGCTTCTTCACTTCCTTGCGGAAGCGGTTGGCCTTTGCGACCGCCTCTTCCCGCTTGGTCGCGGCGGCCGCCCCCTTGAACTTCTTCGGCCGGCCGCCGAGCAAACTCGGCCCGGCCCGATGCTTCTTCGCGCCGACTTGGCCGGCCAAGCCGGCGGAGGAACTCGCGCCTGGGTGGCCGGCTTTCAATTGGTGGCGCGGGGCGACTTCCCCTTCGGCGTCGTCATTAGGCCAGTCGGCCAAAGTGGCCGAGTGCCTGAAGCCGTCTCCCGCTCCTCCTCCGCCTTCGGTGTCGGCCTCCATCACCGCCGCCCCCAAGTCGGGGTCGTCGAAGTCGCTCTCCGCTCGGTCGGGGACGAACTCACGGGGCGGTCCCAAGGCGCCGGCTGCGGGCTGAATAAGGGGGTTCTGACTCGAAGAAACCAAGAGAAATCAGAAGTCGGATTCGGCTGCAAAAGGAAATAGAGGAAGAAAGGGTACGACTTACCACAGGCGGGGGGTTGGCACGCGAGTATGGCTCCTTGCTGAACTGCCAATCTACCGCGAGCTCACAGTTTGCGATGTGGTTCACCATGTTTGCCACCTCCGTGTGGGGCATGTCCCTGGTGCACATCCGACTCGGGTCCCGGTGGTCGCTCATCTGACTGATCAGATGAGGTCGGCCTTGGAGAGGGAGGACTCGGCGCGCCACGAAGGCAGCCAGCAAGTCGGCTCCGACCAAGCCCTCCGACTGCGTCAGGACTCGAAGTCGCGCGACGGCGGCAGCAGCAGCGGGAGTCAGTGTCTTGACCCGGTGGGACCAGCTGGGAAGCCTTCCAGCCGGCGTGTCGGCTTCAAAGGGCGGCAGATTGACCCAGTCGCCTTTTGGGGCGACGTTCTTCACGTAGAAGTAAGATCGCTGCCACATTTTCACCGACTTGATCAGCGGGATGGAGGGAAATGGATTGTCAGCGGTCGACCTTCGCATCACGATGAAGGCGCCGCACTGGGCCGGCACGCCGGCGATGTGCGTGCCGAGCTTGGATTGGAAGAATTCTCCCCACAGCTCGATGGTGGGGAGAACGCCGAGGAAGCCCTCGCACAGGGTGGCGAAGGCGGCCAGCAGCACCACCATGTTCGGAGTGAGGTGGTGCGGCTGAAGCCCATTGAACTCCAGGAAGGAGCGGAAGAAGCCGCTTGCCGGCAGCCCCAGGCCGCGCATGAGGTGCGAGCGGAATATGACCCGCTCGCCCTCCTCCGGCGCCGGCCTTATCTCCCTCGCCGGCGCGGCGCGGGCTCGCACCAAGTTCACGCCGGGGAGTCGATGCGTCTTATGGAGGAGCTCAATGAGCTCGTCGTCCACCTCGGAGCCGTCCCACACGCCGGAGCGCACGGCCGGAGCCGCGGCGGTGGAGGAAGAACTCATCACTGTGGACGTGGTGTGGTTCGGCACGGTGGCGGCAAGGAAGAAGAAGAGGCAAGAGGAGGCGGGGGAGCAGGGAAGGATGGGCGTGCGTGCTTCGCCATCCTGCTCCTCCCGTCTACTTATAGGCCTACGGGCTGAGAAGCCGATGGGGCGGGCGTGGGACTAACTGCGCGCGGGACCCACGCCCCCCACAATTTACCCCACGAAGTTACTTTACGCAGTAATGACGTGGGAAACCCAACCGTCCGCACGGCCGCAACAGATCCGTTCGCATGCCGAGGCGCGGTAGTGGCGGGCCCCGCCTAACAGCCTGTCCCGTCGCGCGCGTGGGTAGGCAGACTGTCCCTGCCACGTGGCGCCGCGCGACGGGGCCGCAGTGGGCGACCACGGGATGCGTATCAGGCACGCCGCCTGATTCCCGCCACGACTTTCGAACTCCTTGGGGGGGCAAGACGGCCCTCTGCGAGTCCGACTCCGGATAGTCGGCTTGAAGGAAGAAGGCAAGCAAGGCCCAGATTCCACCACCAGAAGAATGAAACTGTTTAGGCCCCACGACGTATCACCCTCAGAGCCTCACCAGCTTCGGGGACTACTGTCGGAGTAAGGGGCCATGGGTAGGCTAACCCGAGTCCCAGAACCTTTCAAGACATCGGGGCAAGCTGCGCCCCTCGAGTCCCAGAGGCGACTCCAAGACAAGCCGAGTCCCAGAGGCGACTCCACGACAAGCCAAGTCCCAGAGGCGACTCCAAGACAAGCCGAGTCCCAGAGGCGACTCCAAGACACGCCGACTCCAGGCCGGCGACTTCCGAGGTGGCCGGCTGTAGGGAGTCGGCCTGCAACTCCAACCACCCCGTTTAATAAGGGCAGGCATGGCCACAGTGCGTCGTACCGACGGAGATCTCCGTCCGGCGCGGTACTGTTGCCATGCCAGCCCTGACATCAGCCCCTGGGGGCGGGGCTCTGTGCCCACGACGGCCTGTCTGTACGACCCGGAGACGGCGGGCCCCGCCGGTCAGCGGGAGTGCAGAAGACGGCGAGAGAGCCACAAAGACGGACCCGTTGGGAGTCAGCCCCCAGGAGTCGGCTGGCCCCTCCCACGGGCCCCACACGCCATTAACCAGACGCGACGAGGAATGGCAACAGTGATCGCCCGTCAGGCGGCGGCACTGTCGCCATGACCCCATGACCAAGCCAGCATCATTAGAAGCACGGCTACAGTAATCCGCAGCCGGCGAGACCCGCCCACGGCGGACAAGGGCTGTCGGCCCCGTACCAGGCAGGTCGGCAGGACCCACCAGTCGGCGGGCCCCAGTAGTCGGCGGGGAGGACGGCAGCCTGAGAGGCAGATGGCTGGGACCCGTGCCCAACCGGTTTTACCATTGTACCCCTAGGGGGTAGGCCTATATAAACCCCCCGGGCACCCATGCAAAGGGTTGGAATCCATTTAGGACTAGACCAGATCATATAGGAAGGAGAGAGCTAGCCTTGCCTTCTCCTACCCTCAGAAACAGCTCGAGGAGCAACCTTGTACTCACTTTGCCTTAGTGATCATAGAGCAGCAGTAGGGGTGTTATCTCCTCGGAGAGCCCTGAAGCTGGGTAAGATCCGCCGGCGTGCATGTCTTCGCCTCATCCTGTTTCCAGGCACCAGCGACGTTCTACTCACCCCCACCATGATAAGCCATCCTTTGGCATATGTCGCACCCAACCCCCGACATCCGCCGTGTAGTTCAGGTTTTCGAACCTGATCTGGTGGCCAGGGGCGTAGCTATCGATCTACTCCAGGTGGCCAAGCGAATTAGCCCGCAGTGCAAAGCCGCCGAACACGAAGATCTGTCTGGGGAGAAAAGTCTCCCCCTGGACCGTGTTGCTGATGATTGAAGGCGCCATCAAGCCTTGCAGCAACGACACAGAGGAACTCTCAATGAAAGCACCAATATCGGTGTCAAAACCGGCGGATCTTGGGTAGGGGGTCCCGATCTGTGCATCTAGGCTGATGGTAACAGGAAGCGAGGGACACAATGTTTACCAGGTTCGGGCCCTCTCAATGGAGGTAAAACCCTACTTCCTGCTTGATTAATATTGAAGATATGAGTAGTACAAGAGTAGTTCTACCACGAGATCGTAGAGGCTAAACCCTAGAAGCTAGCCTATGATGGTATGATTGTAATTGTGATCGGCCTTCTAACGACCAACCTCTCCGGTTTATATAGACACCGGAGAGGGATAGGGTTTACATGGAGTCGGTTATAAGGAAGGAAACACAATATCCAGATCGCCAAGCTTGTCTTCCACGCAGAGGAGAGTCCCATCTGGACACGGGCTGAAGTCTTGAGTCTTGTATCTCCACGCTTCAATAGTCCGGACGATGTATACGGTCCGGCTGTCCGGATACCCCCCCCCCCCTAATCCAGGACTCCCTC
>NC_041385.1:226570108-226580468 GCF_002162155.2 Triticum dicoccoides
TCCCTCAGTCCTCCCCAAGCTCGAGGCCACGCCCCCTCTTAGGTGGTCCACGTGCGCCATCACGTTCAGCTCAGCGGATCAGTTCAAGTGTGCGGCTACAACTGGCGTCCTCCCAATGCTTTGTTCTCCAGTCATCTGGAATGTGCAAGTTACCAGGACCCTCATCGATGGCGGCACAGGACTCAATGTTCTATCCGTCGAGACGTTCAACAATCTCCAAGTGTCGTATGATCAGCTTCAGCCAACCAAGCCTTTCTCAGGAGTCACCGATGGCTCCACCACTCCGATAGGGCAGGTTCGCCTCCCTGTCACCTTTAGGCAACGCAAGAACTACCGTACCAAGCTCATCGACTTCGACGTTGCCCACATTCGCCTGCAGTACAATGCCATCCTCGGGTATCCATCCCTAGCCAAATTCATGGTGGTGACCCACCATGGTTACAATATCCTCAAGATGCTGGGAAGAGGCGGAATCATCACAGTCCCATGCAAGGAGAAGGATGCGGTGTGCTCCCTCGAGCGTGCCTTCCAAGCCGCATCAGTCGAGGATCCAGACAGCAAGAGCGGGAACCCTCCCAAGGCCGTTCCCAAGAAGAAGAAAACATCACCCTGCTCAAGGCCTCAGATGGCAGGTATCTCCGGAGGCGCCGCGTCAGGATCTGCGCCCATGTAAGGGGTGCCTCCCTCCATCACATAGGAAGGCGCGCCCAGCGCCCTCCTCGGGCAAGGCTCGGGGGCTCTCTCTTTGAGGGCCTCAGGTTTTGCCAAGATCATGAGGGAGGCGCTCGGGCACCGCTTGGAGGCTTGCTTCACGACACGTTTCCCTCATGAAAGCATGGGGCAAGGAGGGCCCAACCCTCAAGAGTTCATCACCCAGGTCACTTAGGAGCTGTAGGAATCAAGAGTAATACGCGGCGATCGCCTCCTACCCGGCGTAGCTCCCCAAACAGGCGAGGATGGCGGGCTGCGCGTCTTCATCGACTACCCAGGGCTCAACCGAGTCGCATCTCAGGAGCGTTTCTGGCCTTCGCGCGTGGGACGCTGTGAGGGTCCGCCACACAGCTATGTTTGCATGCCTTTCGGCCTACCAAACGCGGCTGCTGCTCACCAGCGCCTTATGCGGAGCATTCTGGAAGCTCAAGAGGCCAGGCACCACGCGGTCCTGACAGAGATGGAGATGGTCCTCGAGGAGCCGCCCAGACCCCCAAAGCCTCCCGAGGCTTAGGGCTCCGGTGGCTCATGAGGATCGGCTTCTTCACCGCGCATCGTCAGCTACTCCAACACCTGCTCTGCAATGATATCAGGTGACATCTTTCGAGTTTCATTTCAACTGGGAGCACCCTCAGGGCTGCATTATTCCCAGGTCGCGTGGGTCTGTCCCTGCAGCATGTATCCCTTTTGCTCATGTCTTTAGTTTACGTTGCTGGGGGCGCCCCTCGGGCTGCATCATCCCCAAGCCGCTCGGGCCTGACCCAGTGGCATGTATCCTTCCTGCAGTTACCTAAGTCAATTTACTTTTCATGCTTAACCTGCCTATGATTATCATCTCTCGCCTATCGCTGCCCCTTTTTCCCCCTCATGCAAATCGCTTGCACGTTAAAAGGGGGCGCCTGAGCATCGCGGCTCAGGGGCTCTTACTGGCTCTCCAGCCCTCACCCCCCGGCCTTGTCGACGGCATCGCGACCTGGCATACCAGCGGCGCTGAGCTTGCTCGAGGGCCGGGACCTGAGGACATAGAGCATTTGCATCTAACCACCCTGCAGGAACACTCAGCCGCCCAAGGCTCAAGATCAGGTGCAACCCGCCTTGAGGTAGGGCCTCGTGAATCCCGCGCTGGCTCACGAGTGCCTAGATACACCTGGTCTAGCCCTACCGTGTCGGCCACGTGTCAGGGCGGGGTTGTACACGCCCCGGGGGCTCCTCCCGGAGGGGGGCCCCCTCCCACGTACCAGTGGAAGCACCATGCTCCGCGCTAGCTGATGACACTGCCGAGGAGCGGCTATGCCCGTACACATACGGAAGCGCTATGCTCCGCGCTGGTGATAAACAACTGAGGGTAGCCCACGGCTGTATCAACCTCAGGGAGCCCAGAGCTTAGTGTCTGGCCTCGTCACAATGCCTCCCCTCGGGAGCGCCACGCGAGGGGGCTAGACACGGGGGCTGCGCCCGGGTCACGCCCGAGCGCACGCCACCCAGCCAGGTCCCTCAGACCTGGTCGTCGCGCGCCCCTCCCCAAGCGGAGCCAAGGTATGAAGACCGTTTGAGCGTCAAGGGGGACTCCTGAGCATTGCGACTCAGGAGCCTAACTGGTCACGTAGCCCCTCACTCCTTAGTTCCGAAAGGCTAACGGCAGTAGAGGTATGCGCCGGGCTGGGCCCTGCCGACGTAGAACGACAAATCTACTCCTACACACCCCCTCCCTATTTGCTGTTCGCGCATCAAGGGGGACTCCAGAGCATCGCAACTCAGGAGCCTAACTTGTCACGTAGCCCCTCACTCCTTGGTCACGTCCTGGTGATCCGGTCGGGGCTAACGGCGGCTGAGGTATGCACGGGGCTGGGCCTTGCCGACGTAGAACACAAAGCAAATAGGAAGGAAACCGCAAAATCTCGCAAATTCAGAAGCAAATATTACAAACCATAAATTGTCCTCACGATACCAAACACAAGTTTTAACGCCTCCACGAGGCACGGTGCATGTTGCAGGAGTTGAAACAGGAAAGAAGCCGAGAGGAGATCACCCTTGAGCAGCGTTGTCATCCGCCAGAAGCCCCGCCTCCGCGGTGGAGTTGCGCTTGTCAGCTCCACTTCCCGAGGCTGTGGAACCAGCAGTACCTGCCTTGGGCGCAGTGGCGAAGGCGCGGAACTTCTCCAGCAAGGCTTCCGCTTGGCCCTACACGGCCTCAGCAGCAGCGGCGGAGCGCTCGGCGTCCATAGGCTCCAGTGGATCGTCAAGGTTGGCGTCAGGGTTGCGAAGCTAGACGTGGTTGAGGATCCGCATCAGCGCTGCGGAGGAATGGATGCGAGCTTCAACCTCGGCCATGGGGCCGATGCCGGTCACGACCTCCTCAAGCGCTTCGACCAGGAAAGGAAGCAGCTTGGCGGGACCGTCCGTGGCTCCGGCCAGCGGCTTCTCAAGACCATCATCGTAAAGCGACTTCAGCGCCCTGCGAGATCTCTCCTCGTAATCCGCAAAGGCCACGCGATCCTTGGCCAAGACCTTCGCCTTGGCGTCCACCTCAGTCCTCTCCGCCTTCAGCTTTTGCTCCAGAGTCCTCAATCGACTGTGATCAGCGGTCAGTTTGGCATCGCGGTCCCCGATGGCGGCCTCCCGAGCCTTCGTTTCTTCCTCCTTCGCATGGCGGTCGCGGACCTCTTTGGCGAGCTCATCATGCAGGCCCCGTAGCTCGTCCTCCAGCGCCTTGCAACGGCCCCGGACTGTTGAAGCATCCTTCAATGCTGCGTCGCGAGCGGCTATGACTTGGATGGCGACTTTCTTCTCCTCCTCGGAAGCCGCCATAGCTTGGCTCAGCGCCGCTCGGACGGAGGCGTCAGAGCGAACCCAGCCAGAGACCAGCTCCAGGCGCCCGGCCACTAGGCGGGGGTTGGCACCCTGGAGATCTTCTCGCAGCCGACCCAACTCAGCAGCAGCACGGTCCACGGCGGCGGAGGAGGCAGAGGAGTCAGGAACCAGTGGACGAGAGGAGAAGACAGCAGCGTGAGTACGGCTTGGGAGGCTAGGAGCTCCCGAGCCTTGGCAACCTCAGCGACAGCATCGAGCACTGACGCCTCCAGAGTCAGCGGGGCCATGGGGGCTGGCACCCCGCCAGAGCGCTCCTCCTGGCCTCACGAGGACGACCGGGAAGGGGAGGTGCGAGCTCCACTGCCTCCCCTCCCCGCAGGCGAAGGCGAGGCCACGACGGGTGAGCTTGCCCCAAGAGAAGCCATTGTGTCCCCCTTCAGCCTCTTCACCGCAGGCGGCAGCCTACCCAAGCGACGGATGATATCAAGCCCTGACAGCAAAAAACAAGAGCAAAGCAGAGTTCGAGTACTTACTGGTCAATCGCAGCGTGTTCTCGCGGCCTCCTGCCGAGCTTAAAGCCAGAGAGCCTCTTGCGGGGCGCAGCCTCGGGAGGTCCAGCAGCAGAGGGGGAGCACTAGAAGGGATGGAGCTAGCTTCCGGCACAGCCGGGGCCGGAGTAGCCCCTCGGGAGATCAACCCCGACCTCGTCGTCGTCCGGCATGGAGCGGAGGACGTTGGCCCTGCGCTAGGGGAGGAAGTCTCCCCCATCTCCTCAGTGGTCGCCTCTGAGTCGTGCTCCTTCTCTTCCTCGTCTTCCTCCTCTCCTCCGTGGGAGTCATCGGAGTACAACTCCACTGGCGCCGCCGCCTCCTGGCCTTCAGGAGGCACCTCCGGCACCAGGCCGCTCCCATCGAAGGTGGGCATGGCGTCCACCACCTGTTCCCAGTCGTCGCGAAGGAATAGGGGGACAGGAGCGCCCTCCAGACCTTCCACATCCTCTCCAACCAGGAAGCGGAGAGCTGCGGTCAGATCTTCATCAGCCAGGGCCTCCGAGTTCAGGCGGAGATCGGCGTCCGCATCCCCGAGCCTCCACAGCGGGCCCAAGTGCGCCTGAAGTGGAGCCACCCGATGCGCCAGGAACTCCCTCAGGGGTGTGGGCCCGGTCAGCTTCGCCGCCTTCATGTTGCTCGGCCTCAGGTCGGCGTTCATCTTCTCCAGCACCAGCTTCACCCGTCGGTCGCCAAGCTTCGCACGGGACCATGCCTCCTCATCCTAGGGCTCCTCCGTGGGTGGAGCCAGCCAAGAATTGATGCATCCGGCATCCAGTATGACCCACTTGCTCCAGAAGCCATCGGCCCTCTTCCTGGCCTTCGAGATCGCGTTGGCTTTGGAGTACGCCACAAAGCTGGCGCACGCAGAGGTATGTGCACCGGTGACTCGGAGGTAGAAGAAGTGGCACAGCAAGGCCACGGAAGGCATCACCCCGATGTGCACCTCACAGTAGTAGGCGAAAATCGACAGAAGGACAATAGAGTTGGGATGGAGATGCAAAGCCTGCAGCTTATAATGGCGGAGGACATCATAGAAGAACTCGGAGAAAGGAGGCACCAGGCCGGTGATGATGACACTCATGAAGAAGGGATAGAAGGTCTCCCATTGTCCTCCGGCTGGGCAGAGCCGGCTCAAAGCGCAGTCACCCCCATCTCGCTGCCTTGTGCCGCCGTCATCAGGCGCGTGAGGGCGAGATTCTTCTCCGTCATGTTGGGGGGATCTAGAGCCGGCGAGTACCATGCCGATGGAGCCTCGGCCGCGGCCTTGCGGGGCGCCATTGCTCGCTGGAGGAGAAAGGATGAGGCGGATCTGGAGATTTCGGAAACAGCAGGGCAAGAGCAAGAAAGGGGATCTGGAGCAAGGCAAATGAGAGCAATGAAGGTAAGACTAACCTAGACCCAGCCTTTTGTCAAACGAGCAATTGCCGAGGCAGTGAGGGGAAGCGGAGACACCCATGTCCAATCAACCGCCACACGGCGACCAAGGCCGCAGGCTGTTGGGGCCCGCGGCGCTCCGCACTTGCCCTTTCGCTTCGCTGCTAAGCCAAGTCCGAGCGCGCCTTGGGCCCGGGGGCTACTGTCGGCGTTCTGGGAACGAGGGTCCCCAGACTTGCCTGCCTGCAGCGTGGCTCAAGCAGAGACCCAATACGGCCCGTCTACATCAACCCAAGCTCAAGACCCTCGCGGGGCGGACGATGCAAGGCTTCCTCAGGGACGGCCTCACCAGGCAGGCTCACGAGGAAGCGGAGAGATCAAGGCAGCGAGTACCTCACGAGGTGCTCATGACACAAGCCGTGACGATCGGGACCAGGCGGGCTCCAGCCTGCGCAGCGTCCTCGTTTCCTCTTGGGTGCAAAGGTGGCAAGCGCAGGCGCGGAGTACCGAGGCATCAAGCAAAGATTACCATATCGGTGCAATGAGACCAAGACCAGCAGAGCGGCAGGATGGAGGTCACCATGGAGCCCAAGACGGCGTCATCGCCAGTGCCCTTGGAAGATGAAGACCAACTTTAGTCAGGATAACTTGTACTAGCTGTTCCCCTTCAAAATGGCCGTTGTTGGCTCCCTTCCCGCTCAATATTTGGGAAGAGGACCAGGGCCTCTATATATAGAGCTAACCACCACAGAGGGGGGGATCCAGAGCCTAGGAGATCTCATCCAGAGCTCATCTCATCTAGAGGCGATCGAATCCTTCCCAAGTAGAACACTGCACCAGCTCAAGAACACCTCTCGCGAGGCTGTTCTTCCACTATACTATTCATCTTCAGCCCCTGAGGCAATCCACCACACCACAAACTAGAGTAGGGTATTACACCACAACGGTGGCCGGAACTAGTATAAACCTTGTGTCCCTTGTGTTGTTCATCGTGTAGCTTAGATTCACGGCGAGGCGTTGGGACGTGGTCGGTAGGGGCAAGATCTTCAGGCGCACCCCAGAGTTCGAACCTTAAGGGTTTTGCCGGAACCCGATATCCGACACATATAAAATAATCCGTAACTCGGATGAAAAAGTTTTATACATGAAAGTTGCTCAGAATGACGAGACGAATCCGAACATGCGGTCCGTTCGTCTGCCTCAAGTCCCTAGCATAGCAAACATCGAACCTATCCACTCCGATTCATTTGTCCGAAAATGCGTAACTCTGGGAAAACTTTCCCGGATGTTTCCCCCCTTCGCTGGTATCGTGTAGCCCGCTTTAGAGAACCCCTAGCACCACTAGTTGTTATGTCATTCCTCTATGTGTGTGACACCCCAAAAATTTGGCCTGGTTTTATTTAAAATTTTGCCAGGAATTAAAACTTTGGATTTCTGAGCTCCATTTTGATTTTTTTTAAAAATCATTTCCTTCCCTGTTATGATGAGTTTTTCCAGAGAGAAAACTTTTCAATTATGTTGTTAGACTTGTTTAACCTCTCAAGAAAAACTTTGCTGTTATCAGTGTAATTAATTAAATAATTAAGTGGCTTGATCTTTATTTTCTGGGAAATGGTTGTCAAGGTTAATTGACCTTATTTCAACTACAACCATTTGATGGACTCACTTAAAATTTCCACAAAAATTTGGAGATGTCATGTGATGTTTTTAAATCACTTTTATGCAAAAGTATATTTCATTCATAAAATATTTTGAACCCTGCACTCAATTTTTGCACTACAACCTATTTAAATATTTCTTTAAAACTTCTACCAAAATTAAGGGAGGTCAGTAGGAGCATATTATTTCACTTTGTGCAAAAACCTATTTATGTTCTTTTAAAAATTTGAGTGGATCAACCTCATTTCCATTCTGGTCCAATTTGAGGATTTGTACAGCAACCACCATTTTAGTTGCTCCTATACCCTTGATTATTTCTCCTACTTGTAGTCCCCCATGTTAAACCCTTAAGTCCAAGAGCATGCACCTTTTGGATCATTTTTGGTTCATGAAATAATGCTATTTATTTCCTGTCCAGAATTGAAGTTTTGTAAAACTTGCACTAGCAAGTTTCCCCTTTTGTCCAACTAACCTCACCACTCTCTTTTGCATCTAAAGAGACCCCCATCTGGAGTTTTTGGCCACCCCAAGACCTGCCTAAGTGCATGTGGCATTTTGCCAAACACCTGGAGAGCATGACCAGTTCTGGCATGATTGTGGCATTGCACTGTGAACTTGCACCTTTGATCAAACCAGCATGTCCACTAGGCTCCCCGTTCCTCCTAACCTAGGTCTGTTAATTGCCAGCCTCGACCGCGACCTCTAGCGTGCTCCGACATAGTGTCGAACACGTCTCGTGCACGCCCGGAGCGCGAGCAGAGCGCGCGTATTGCAGCCACACACCCGAGCCGACACGCCGGCCCCACGGCTTTGGCTCGCTCTGCAGCACCACGCCACGCGCTCCCCTCCTCGCAGCAACGCGCCAAGCAGCCCCCGCCGCGCCCGGCAGGCCAAGAGCTAGCCGCCGCCGCCCGACAGCCCTGCGCCGTGCAGCGCCACCCAAGCCACCCCGGCTCGCCACCTGGCCCCTGGAGCAGTGCCCTCTCGTCCACTAGCTCTTGCCGTCATCCCCAGCCGCGCCACGTTGCCCTACAAGCCACAGTAGGGCGGTTCGCCGGCAAGCTTATCCCTGGCCGCCGCAAACCGACATGGCCACGCTATAAAAAGGGACCCCGAGCCCCTCTGAGCACGCACGCACCCTCAGGCTACCCCCATGGCACCCCCATAGCCCGCAATCGTCCGGGAAACGTCGTCTTCCTCATCTCCGGCAACCACGGCCGCCACCACTGCCCCGGCCAATTCGGCACCACCAGGGCCTCCCACTCTTCGTTCTCTCCACCAAGAACCCCCTCATCCTCCCGTAAACCTTCCCCCTACTCCATTTCGATCGAGAACCACCGCCGCCCCGAAACCACTTTGCACCGAAACCTCCCTCCGCCGCGAAGCTCACCGCCGACGACTTCTTCCACCACTGTCGACCCCTCGACCACCGGGAGAAACGCCCCAGCCGTGCGGATCCATCCCCGCCCTCCAGAGGCCGCGAGGAGCCGCCGCTCGCTGGCGTTGGTCGCCGGAGTCCCGCCTCCGCTCGGGACAGAGGAAGAAGGAGGAGGGCGGACTGGTCAAACCTGACCAGTGGGCCCCTTGGACCCACTGTCAGTGACCCTGCGCCTATCCACGTCGGTTAAGTGAAGGCGTATTTTCCCCAGTACGCTTTCCCCGCTCCGAAAACGTATTCCCTTCCGAACTGTTTTCTTTTCTGTTTTAATTTTAAATAACAGATTTGACCAAATCTTTGACTGGCTATAACTTTTTAAATATAACTCCAAATGAGTTGATTCTTTTTCCTACCTTCCTCAAATTTGGTCTAGTTTATTTTAAGATTTATTTGAAAAATGTTCAAACAACTTTTTGGTTCTGTCTTTGAAATATGTGTTAATTCAAATATATTTTAAAATAGGATTTTGGGAGAGAGAAGAAACTTTCAAAAGTTTGGAGAGCACCCTGCCCTTCCACACATTGAAGGCAAGCATGCTGAACCCCGGCATAATATTTAGGAGTGATCATTGATGCATTTATAACTCCACCGCATTTCGAAGGACTTATTATTTCATGTGATATGATCATATGCATGGGTGCATGTTACTGATTTCCATGCTGTTGGTAATGGACACACTTGTGATGATAATCACCCTCATGAGCTTTACATGCATACCGGCAGGAACCCGGGGAAAACCTCTGCCTTGGGTAGGTATGAGTGTCGCCGGTATCCGTCGGGACGGTTCTGTCTGGTATGGCATGGTAAGGTGATATGAGTGGTGACTCTGTTTGATGATATATATTTGTTATACTAATCATGCAGGGAATACTTGAACCTCCTGAGTCGACCGTAGATCGAGTCTTGTTCCAGTAACCCCCATACTTGTTTCGTACTACCACTCGTCTCTACAGCAAGTAGAGTACGGTTCAGTAAGTTGTCAACCTCTTTCTAGCACACACCGTACAGAGAGGCCATGGTGGAAGATACTGGTTGTAACTGGTAGGCAGGCCACCTGGTCCGGGAGCATGGGTGTTTCCGGTTGGGACCGAGAGGGGAGGCCACCCCTTAGAGCGCGCGATATAAATTTGATCCCATGCTACGCGAGGTTGTAGCCTCCCCACTTAGAGTTTGCTTAACAGGTGTCGTGGGTGATTCCAGGCACGTGTGTGATAAGCTGGTGTGTGCAAGTTAGGTGTGTTTTCAACAAAAAGACCGTAGACGGAATTAGTCCCGATGGACTAAAGAAATCCGTTACTCGTGGGTAACGAGTACACCCTCTGCAGAGAATAAACCTATTCGAATAGCCGTGTCCATGGTTAAGGATTACAGTCTGGGATGGGTCAGGTGTCGGTCTTAGTGTAGGTCTTCGGAGGTGAAACGGTTAACCAGAAATGGAATTACTACTCGTGACTTGCGATATCTATGATTATTATTATTATTGACTAACCCGTGATATTATTACCGAGTATCTCTGGGATGGTTCTACCTCCGGGATATTCATTATGACTATTTCTTTTAAAGCCCTTTATGTGGCGTCGCTCAGACGCCCGACTGTGGCATTTCTTTTAAAGCCCTTTATGTGGTGTCGCTCAGACGCCCGACTGTGGCATTTCTTTTAAAGCCCTTTATGTGGCGTCGCTCAAACGCCCGACTGTGGCATTTCTTTTAAAGCCCTTTATGTGGTGTCGCTCAGACGCCCGACTGTGGCATTTCTTTTAAAGCCCTTTATGTGGCGTCGCTCAGACGCCCGACTGTGGCATTTCTTTTAAAGCCC